>NC_053393.1:102100186-102400186 GCF_905171765.1 Bufo bufo | reverse complement strand
ACTCCATATGTCTTCCGTAGCCGTTCCATTTTTGCGGAACCATATTTTGAAAACTTTATGCCCAGCCCAATTTTTTCTATGTAATTACTGTATACTGTATATGACATACAGAAAAATGTAACGGAATAAAGGAACGGAACCGGAAACACTACTGAAAAAAAAAAAAACGGAAAGACTGATCCGGGAAAAACGGCCCGCAAAACACTGAAAAAGACATACGGTCGTGTAAATGAGCCCTAAGCCTGTATTTAGTCTCATGTAATTATCTTTCCATTGACGTCAATGGAAATATTGGAAATTTATGAGATTTTTCATTCTAAATATCGTTGGGTGTTGTAGATGCCATAATTAGTTTGCTATAAATGTAATATAGCAAATTAAATCTAACACGTATGTTATACTTTTCTTAAACACTGTTCCAAATTTGTCTGTGTTGACCTCACCCTTGGGAAAATACAATTGAAATGTATTTAAGAAAATTAAGAAAATAAAAATGTTGTCACATCTACTGTATGTCTATACAGTTGCAAATGTCTACTATAAGCTTTCAGTGTCCATAAACAGGAGTACTGTATGTTAAGGGGGTTGCAGACCCCGCCATACAACTTACTGTCCACATCACCTTTAATAAGTTAAAATGTTTGGACATGTCATTGTGCCTTTCCCCATGTAGGACAGGCTGACAGGGTTAGGGAGAATTAAATGTTTGCCAAATATTTATTTAATGTTTTTTTCAAAATGGGATGGTGTTTATTCCCTATAGTGTTGGCCGAGCATGCTCGGCCTAACACTAGTTCGGCTCAAGCATCACGATGCTCGGCACATCGCAGTGTTTGGACGAATACCGTGTGTGCTTGAGCGCGATGCTCGAGTCTCCTCCCCGCTACGCAGCCAATAAACATGTAATGCCATAGCCATGTTGGCTAGTGTTGGGCGCAAATATCCGAATAGCGAATATTAATCGCGAATATCGGCACTTCGAGAATTTGCGGATATTTAGAATATAGTGATATACACTGCTCAAAAAAATAAAGGGAACACAAAAATAACACATCCTAGATCTGAATTAATTAAATATTCTTCTGAAATACTTTGTTCTTTACATAGTTGAATGTGCTGACAACAAAATCACACAAAAGAAAAAAATGGAAATCAAATTTTTTAACCCATGGAGGTCTGGATTTGGAGTCACCCTCAAAATTAAAGTGGAAAAACACACTACAGGCTGATCCAACTTTGATGTAATGTCCTTAAAACAAGTCAAAATGAGGCTCAGTAGTGTGTGTGGCCTACCTGTGCCTGTATGACCTCCCTACAACGCCTGTGCATGCTCCTGATGAGGTGGCGGACGGTCTCCTGAGGGAGCTCCTCCCAGACCTGGACTAAAGCATCTGCCAACTCCTGGACAGTCTGTGGGGCAAAGTGACGTTGGTGGATAGAGCGAGACGTGATGTCCCAGATGTGCTCAATTGGATTCAGGTCTGGGGAACGGGCGGGCCAGTCCATAGCATCAATGCCTTCGTCTTGCAGGAACTGCTGACACACTCCAGCCACATGAGGTCTAGCATTGTCTTGCATTAGGAGGAACCCAGGGCCAACCGCACCAGCATATGGTCTCACAAGGGGTCTGAGGATCTCATCTCGGTACCTAATGGCAGTCAGGCTACCTCTGGCGAGCACATGGAGGGCTGTGCGGCCCTCCAAAGAAATGCCACCCCACACCATTACTGACCTAATGCCAAACCGGTCATGCTGAAGGATGTTGCAGGCAGCAGAACGTTCTCCACGGCGTCTCAAGACTCTGTCACGTCTGTCACATGTGCTCAGTGTGAACCTGCTTTCATCTGTGAAGAGCACAGGGCGCCAGTGGCGAATTTGCCAATCTTGGTGTTTTCTGGCAAATGCCAAACGTCCTGCACGGTGTTGGGCTGTAAGCACAACCCCCACCTGTGGACGTCGGGCCCTCATATCACCCTCATGGAGTCTGTTTCTGACCGTTTGAGCAGACACATGCACATTTGTGGCCTGCTGGAGATCATTTTGCAGGGCTCTGGCAGTGCTCCTCCTGTTCCTCCTTGCACAAAGGCGGAGGTAGCGGCCCTGCTGCTGGGTTGTTGCCCTCCTACGGCCTCCTCCACGTCTCCTGATGTACTGGCCTGTCTCCTGGTAGCGCCTCCATGCTCTGGACACTACGCTGACAGACACAGCAAACCTTCTTGCCACAGCTCGCATTGATGTGCCATCCTGGATAAGCTGCACTACCTGAGCCACTTGTGTGGGTTGTAGACTCCGTCTCATGCTACTACTAGAGTGAAAGCACCGCCAGCATTCAAAAGTGACCAAAACATCAGCCAGGAAGCATAGGAACTGAGAAGTGGTCAGGTCACCACCTGCAGAACCACTCCTTTATTGGGGGTGTCTTGCTAATTGCCTATAATTTCCACCTGTTGTCTATCCCATTTGCACAACAGCATGTGAAATTGATTGTCACTCAGTGTTGCTTCCTAAGTGGACAGTTTGATTTCACAGAAGTGTCATTGACTTGGAGTTACATTGTGTTGTTTAAGTGTTCCCTTTATTTTTTTGAGCAGTGTATATTCGTAATTTCGAATAGTCTAGATTTTTCTTTTCATCAGTAACCTCCCTTCTAACTTGTTAGCCAATGAGAAGGCTGCAATGTCTTTGTCTGAGCTTAGCAACATCCCTAGCAACCAATAGGAAAGTTGCCTACCCCTTACTATATAAGAACCTCCCCAGCAGCCCTTGTATGCAGTATTTTGCAGATCTGAGAGAGACAGCAGTGTCATTGCTGTGCTCTCTGCTTTTCTGTGTCATTACATTAGATAGCTAGTTAGTTAGTTAGCTTATATATATTATACAGATAGTTAGTGGGAGATAGTCAGTGTAGGTTAGATAGTGATATGGTGTAGCTGATAGGTTATGCTGTCCATACATACATACATGCTACATACATAGAGCACTATGCATATAAAGCTATTATAATGTTCTGCCATGCCAACCATTTTCTCCAGTCTCAGGAAACTTCTAGCAGCTTGAAAAATGTAGCTATAGTGACCCAAGCCTGTATTTTGCGCGCATTATGCGAATATTACATTGCCGATTTTTTTGCGATCAAGAATCAAGTATTCACGAATTTGCAAATATATGAAGAATATTCTACTAAATATCGAGAATTCAAATATTGCCCCTGCCGCTCATCACTAGTAAGTACTGCCCTAAGGCCCCTTTCACACGGGCGAGATTTCTGCGCTGGTGCAATACGTGAGGTGAACGCATTGCACCCGCACTGAATACGGACCCATTCATTTCTATGGGGCTGTGTACATAAGCGGGGATTTTCACGCATCACTTGTGCGTTGCGTGAAAATCGCAGCATGTTCTATATTGTGCGTTTTTCACGCAATGCAGGCCCCATAGAAGTGAATAGGGCTGCGTGAAAATCGCAAGCATCCGCAAGCAAGTGCGGATGCGGTGCGATTTTCAAGCACGGTTGCTAGAAAACGATCGGGATGGGGGTTCCCGATCATTATTATTTTCCATTATAACATGGTTATAAGGGAAACTAATAGCATTCTTAATACAGAATGCATAGTACAATAGGACTGGAGGGGTCAAAAAAAATAAAGAATAATTTAACTCACCTTAATCCACTTGTTCTCGCAGCCCGGCTTCTCTTCTGTCTTCATCTTTGCTGTGCACAGGAAAAGGACCTGTGGTGACGTCACTGTGCTCATCACATGGTCCGTCACACGGTACATCACCATGGTGATGGATCATGTGATGGACCATGTTATGAGCGCAGTGACGTCATCAAAGGTCCTATTCCTACTGCACAGCAAAGATGAAGACAGAAGAGAAGCTGGGCGAACAAGTGGATTAAGGTGAGTTAAATTATATATATTTTTTTAACCCCTCCAGCCCTATTGTACTATGCATTCTGTATTAAGAATGCTATTATTTTCCCTTATAACCATGTTATAAGGGAAAATAATACAATCTATACAACACCTAACCCAAACCCGAACTTCTGTGAAGAAGTTCGGGTTTGGGTACCAAACATGCCAATTTTTCTCACGCGCATGCAAAACGCATTAAAATGTTTTGCACTCACGTGGAAAAATCACGCATGTTCCCGCAACGCACCCGCATCTTTTCCCACAACGCACCCTCAACGCCCGTGTGAAACCAGCCTAACTGTAATGCCGTAGCCATGTTGGCTGCTGGCATTACAGTGATTGGCTGTCCGGAACGCGTCATCGGGTGCTATATAGCACCCGATGACACGTTGTCACGAGGGTGTCAAGAGCCACGCCTGACTCCATTATACCCGGGGTCAGGAAGTCGCAGCGGGTGGCTGCGCACTCTATGTCTAAAGACAGTGCTGTTTATTAATGGTAGCTTTCTGGGTTTGCCTTGCAATCCTTTTTGGCTCACTCAGGGATCCGTAGCTTCTCCTCCTCAGCTGTTTCTTGTCCAGCAATCCCAACCTCCTTATATTCCCATCTCTCACTTCTCTGGTTGCCAGATATAGAGCTTCCTGCCTGGACTTCTATACTGACCCATTGGAGCTGTGTAGCTGTGTTCCCTGGTTGTTGTTCCAGAACGTTACCCTCCGGATCCCTGTTGGGCCTTGGTGGTCTGCTGTTGTCGCCCACCTGGGATTATATGTTTGTCTGTATTGTCTGTCCTCTCCTTGGTGTTTTCCTCTTAGTGTCAGTGGTGCAGACTAGTGATCCCACCGCCCCGTTCACTACGTAGGGCTCATCTTAGGGAAAGCCAGGGTTTAGGCACGTGATCGGCGTATGGGTGAGGAACCCGTCTAGGGACGTCAGGGCAGTCAGGTGTCAGCCGCAAGGTGAGTCAGGGGTCACCATCTTTCCCTCTCCCTTGGACATGGCCTTGCAATTTCCCTCCCTTTGCGTGACGCCGGTCATTACACACGTGTTCAGCTCAGTATTAGTCAGGGAGAGCTGGAGAGCAGAAGGGAGAGATAGTGTAGGGATTGAAATAGCAATATTTTAGTTTTTATACTTGTTATAGACCCAAAAGTCCTTTTAAGGACTATTGTGTGTGGCAGCAATATATATTTTTAGTGTAACCTGCGCTAAATTGCTAAAACTGGTTAAAGACCCAAAAGTCCTTTTAAGGACTATAGTTGTATCTGCCAGCAATATATATTTTTAGCGCAACCTGCGCTAAATAGCTTGAAATTGGTTGGTTGCTGAAGACAGCGACATTATCTGCGCTACATCTCCTGTCTAACGTAAAAATATCTGACATCCAGTGTACTTTTTCCGTAGGCAGTGTCCGCTGCGGACAGATACATTACCTACACTACATCTCCTATATAACATTTGCATATTCGAAATATCAGTGACATTCAGTCAGATTTTTTGCTGCTGGCGGCAGCAACAATACCTGTGCTACATCTCCAGTATAACGTTAGCACATCCAAAATATCAGTGACATTCAGTGTAATTTTTTTCACCGCTGGTGACAGCGACATTATCTGCGCTACATCTCCAGTGTAACGTGTGCGCAGCATAAAAATATCTTTTTCTGTAGACGGTGTCCGCTGCGGACAGTTACATTACCTGCGCTACAGCTCTTGTATAATGTTTGTGTATCCGAAATATCAGTGACAATCAGTCTCATTTTTTGGCTGCTGGTGGCAGCGAGATTACCTGCGTTACATCTCCTGTATAACGTGTGCGCATCCTAAATATCAGTGACATTAATTCAGTGTAATTTTTTATTAACCGCTGGTGACAGCGACATTACTTGCACTATATCTCGGGTATTACGTTTGTGCATCCTAAATATCAGTGACATTCATTCAGTGTAATTTTTTATTAGGCGGTGGTGACAGTGATATTACTTGTGCTATACCTCCTGTTTAACGTGTGCGCATCCTAAATATCAGTGACAGTCATTCAGTGTAATTTTTTACTAGGCGGTGGTGACAGCAACATTACTTGCGCTATACCTCCTGTTTAACATGTCTGCATCCTAAAAATATATGTGACATTCTGTGTACTTTATTTGCGCATACACTTACAAAACCTGCGCTATTGTATGCGACATACTTGCATATACCATTTAATATGCGCAAGGTGAGCAGTATGGGACAGGTAAGTGGCCGTGCTGCTGATGGTACACGCAGAGGCCAAGGCCATGGGCACGCACGGTGAAACTGTGCCTGCTACCAGAGCACAAGAAACACACTCATCCAAGATACCTAGCTTCATGTCCCAGTTTGCAGGACGGCGCAGGACACCACTCTCGAAAGTCAGACCAGTGCGAACTGGTGGTCGGTTGGATTGCAGCAGATAATGCTTCCAGTTGGTTAAGCACCACCCTGTCTTCCACAAATCCCAGTCTCAGTAGCCAAGAGTCTGGTCAACATAATCCTCGCCCTGATACTCCTTCCACCCACCATGGAGAGTCTTGGCAAGCAAGTAATCCCACCTCCGGATATTCTGAGGAGCTGTTTTCATCGCCATTCCTTAATTTGGACCTCTCGCCAAGCCCACTTGAGATCTTGTGCCCTGATTCCCAAACTTTGGAGCATCCACAGTCAGAAGAAGATGACAGTAGGGAACGGCAATTAGTGTTTCACGAGGTGGATGATGATGATGATGAGACACAGTTGCTAATAAGTCAACCACAATTAGTGTCTCAAGAGGTTCATGATGAGGATGAGACACAGTTGTCAATAACTAAGGTTGTTTTTAGGTCAACAAGTCGGAAGGATGACCAGAGTGAGGAAGTGGAAGAGGAGGTGCTGGACAATGAAGTCACTGACCCAACCTGGGAAGGTGGCAAGCCTAGTGAGGACACCAGTACAGAGGGGGAGGGATCCGCAGCACCTCAACACGCTGGAAGAGGCAGTGGGGTGGAAAAAGGGAGAAGGCTGGCCACACCAAACAGGCCCGCAACTGTTCACCGTAGCACCCCCTTGTGGCAATCTCCCTTGCCAAGGGGTAGGTGTTCCACAGTCTGACGCTTTTTTGAGTAAAGTGCGGAGGATAAAAGAATTGTCAATTGCAATCTGTGCCGTACCAAAATGAGCAGGGGCATGAACACTAGCAACCTCATCACCACCAGCAAGATCCGCCACAAGACATCAAAGCACCCTAATAGGTGGGCCGAACGCCTGGGTCCACAACCAGTGTCTGTGGGTCACACCACTGCCTCCTCTTCCCCTGTGTTACGTGCTTGCCAATCTCCTGTCCAAGACGCAGGCCCGGATGCCTCCCACCATGCACCTGGACCTTCGCAAGCACCTTCAGCTAGCACATCCACTTCTGTGTCCCAGCGCAGCGTACAGTTGTCTATACCCCAGGCCTTTGAACAAAAGCGCAAATACCCAGTCACCCACCCACAGACCATAGCACTAAATGAACACCTTTCCAACTTGCTGGCCCTGGAAATGTTGCCATTTTGGCTTGTGGACACTGAGGCTTTCCGCAGCCTGATGGCGGCGGCTGTCCCGGGTACTCTGTCCCCAGCCGGCAATATTTTTCATGGTGTGCAGCCCCAGTCTTACACCAGCATGTGTCCCGCAGCATCACCCGTGCCCTGACCAAAGCAGTTATTGGAAGGTCCACTTAACGACTGACACATGGCCATGTGCTTTTGGCCAGGGACGCTACATTTCCCTGACGGCACACTGGGTGAACGTTGTGGAGGCCAGGAGCGATTCGTACCCTAGGATGGCACAGGTGCTACCGACGCCAAGGATTGCGGGCCCTACTTCCATCAGGGTTTCCGCCACGAGGTACGTTAGTGGTTGCAACTTCCCCTTCTCCTCCTCCGCCTCCTCCTCCACTTCCACCTCTGAATTATCATCTTGCAGCACCAGTAAGAGATCAGTCACTAGCTGGAAGCAGCATTTTACGGCAGTGGGGAAGTGGCAACAGGCCGGGCCTAAACTGATCTGCTTAAGTGACAAACAGCTCACCGCCGCAGAGCTGTGGCAAGGGATAAGGGACCAGACTGAGCTGTGGCTCTCGCCACTCAACCTAGAAACAAGGCATGGTTGTGTCTGATAATGGCCGTAACTTGGTGGAGGCTTTAGAGCTCAGCAAGCTCTCACACATACAATGCCTAGCCCATGTGTTCAAACTAGTCGTTCAACAGTTTCTCAAAACCTACTCCAATTTTCCTGAGCTACTGGTAAAGGTGCGCCGCGTGTGTGCCCATTTCTGCAATTCATCGACAGCTTCCGCCGGTCTGGCAACACTGCAGCAGCACTTGCAATTGCCAGCTCACCGACTGTTGTGCGACGTGAGCACGCGCTGGAACTCCACGTGAGCAGCTGAGGGCAGTAGTGGAATACCAGCTTCAACATGGTCGTCGCCTTTCCATTCATCTTCAGCTCTTCACAAGTGACGAGTGGGCATTGATGTCTGACCTCTGTGAGGTTTTATGCAACTTTGAGGATTCAACACAGATGGTGAGCGGCGATAACGCTATTATTAGCGTAACCATCCCACTTCTGTGTCTACTCAGACGCTCAGTGCTCACAATTAAAGTGGACGCTTTGCATGTAGAAGAGGTGGAAATGGGGGAAGAAAGTACACAGGGTGATAGCCAGACCTCCCTCAGTTTGTCTTCTTAGCGCGAATTGGATGATGAGAAGGAGGAGCAGGAGACGGTTGCCTCCACTACAGAGGGTAGTAACCCATGAAAGTTTTTTTCCATCTGTTCAGCGTGCATGGGTAGAAGAGGAGGAAGAGGATGAGGAGATTAAGAGTCATCCTCCTGATGAGGACAGCAATGTCTTGTCTGTTGAGACTCTGGCACACATGGCTGACTTTATGTTAGGCTGCCTTTTTCTGTGGCCCTCGCTTTGTACGCATTTTGGCCAACACCAATTACTGGTTGTTCACCCTTTTCGACCTCCGCTACAAAGAGAACTTCTCATCTTTCATTCCTGTGGTGGAGAGGAGGAGCAAAATGGTGCAATAACAGAAGGTCCTTGTGGAAAAATCGCTACAAAAATTTCCAGCTGACAATGCTGGCTGCAGAGTACATAGTTAGTTACTTGGCCAACCGAGGAGAGGATACGAGGGGAACACACAGCAGTTCCAACAGAGGCAGGGCAACACTCTCCAAGGCCTGGAACAGTTTTATGACACCCCGCCAGCACCCGCAACCTGATGCGTGGCCAAGTTGTCACAAGGACGGAAAATTTTGTTAGATGGTGAAGGACTACATAGCAGAAAGTGTCAGCGTCCTCAGTGATCCCTCTGTGCCCTACAACTATTGGTTGTCCAAGCTGAACACGTGGCACGAACTGGCGCTCTATGCCTTGGAGCTGCTGGCCTGTCTCCCCACAAGCGTTTTGTCAGAGAGTGTATTTAGTGCTCCTGCTGCATAATAACTGATAAGCGCATCTGCCTGTCAACTAAAAATGCTGACCGGTTGACTCTTCTAAAAATGAACAAGGCCTGGATTGCCCCTGACTGCTCTACTCCACCAGAGGAAAGCGGCTGAACATAAAGGCACTCTAAATGTGACTTTTATAGTGTATTGAATATACTGTATTCCTATGCACCCTTTCCACCACTAAAAAGGGTATATGGTTCAATCTCCATTTTCTCATCCTCCTCTTCTCCTCCTCCATCATATGAACACGTTTATTAGGCTGCCCTTGCTCCTAATGTTTTAGAGGGTCAGCTCAGCAGAGGGCCCTCACCCATAATGTTTTAGAGGGTCACCAGTAAACCCTCACCCATAATGTTTTTGAGGGTCACCAGCAGGCCCTCAACCATAATGTTTTAGAGGGTCAGCTCAGCTCAGCAGCAGACCCTCACCCCTAAACTTTTAGATGGTAAGCTCGGCTGCAGGCACTAGCACACAAAACTTTTTAAATGGTCATCTAGGCAGCAGGCCCTTGCCCACAAAACTTTTTAGATTGTCAGCTCGGCAGCAGGCCCTCACCCCTAAGGTTTTAGATGGTCAGCTCAGCAGCAGGCCCTCGCCCCTAATGTTTTAGAGGGTCACCAGCAGGTCCTTGCTCCTAATCCTTTTGAGGGTCACTAGCAGGCCATCAATCATAATTTTTCAAGGGTGTGTATGATGCCCTCCTTTATGTGTAATAAAGGGTGTATTGGAGTGCTGGTTCCTTGTAATTTTTGGCAGCCCTTTCTCTTAGTGTATAGGTTTTATGAGTAGTAGTGTTATGTAGTAGTCCCACTATCTGAACAATTGTACCACAATGTGGATGAGGCCCTCCTTTATGTGATATACAGGTTGTATCGGAGTGCCTCTTCCTTGTAATTTTTGGCAGCACTTGCACTTTATATACAAGAAAATATACAGTAAAGAATGTTTCCTAACAATATTTCCTCAAAAATTAATTTTACCTTCGGTTTTGTGCGTATTATTGTCAGTCTGTAAAAATGGCATACTAATCGGACAACATCGTTCCCAGCAGCGACCTGGGAGTACAAGTTGCATCCAGACATCCTCCCCATGCTGTTCCCGAACCATTTCAGTGGTGTTTCCATCAATTTCTGACCTTTTCCTATGAACCAGATACCCTCCCCTCTTCAGAGCCTGGTTTAATTCCCGGGTTCTCCCATTGACTTCCATTGTGCTTGGGTGCTCGATAGAGCACCCGAGCATTCCGAGGTGTTCTACTTGAGCACCCAAGCACTTTGGTGCTTGACCAACACTAATTCCCTAATTACACTCACCTAAAGAATTATTAGGAACACCTGTTCTATTTTTCATTAATGCAATTATCTAGTCAACCAATCACATGGCAGTTGCTTCAATGCATTTAGGGGTGTGGTCCTGGTCAAGACAATCTCCTGAGCTCCAAACTGAATGTCAGAATGGGAAAGAAAGGTGATTTAAGCAATTTTGAGCGTGGCACGGTTGTTGGTGCCAGACGGGCCGGTCTGAGTATTTCACAATCTGCTCAGTTACTGGGATTTTCACGCACAACCATTTCTAGGGTTTACAAAGAATGGTGTGAAAAGGGAAAAACATCCAGTATGCGGCAGTCCTGTGGGCAAAAATGCCTTGTGGATGCTAGAGGTCAGAGGAGAATGGGCCGACTGATTCAAGCTGATAGAAGAGCAACGTTGACTGAAATAACCACTCGTTACAACCGAGGTATGCAGCAAAGCATTTGTGAAGCCACAACACGCACAACCTTGAGGCGGATGGGCTACAACAGCAGAAGACCCCACCGGGTACCACTCATCTCCACTACAAATAGGAAAAAGAGGCTACAATTTGCACGAGCTTACCAAAATTGGACTATTGAAGACTGGAAAAATGTTGCCTGGTCTGATGAGTCTCGATTTCTGTTGAGACATTCAAATGGTAGAGTCTGAATTTGGTGTAAACAGAATGAGAACATGTATCCTTCCTCTGATGGCTACTTCCAGCAGGATAATGCACCATGTCACAAAGCTCGAATCATTTCAAATTGGTTTCTTGAACATGACAATGAGTTCACTGTACTAAAATGGCCCCCACAGTCACCAGATCTCAACCCAATAGAGCATCTTTGGGATGTGGTGGAACGGGAGCTTCGTGCCCTGGATGTGCATCCCTCAAATCTCCATCAACTGCAAGATGCTATCCTATCAATATGGGCCAACATTTCTAAAGAATGCTATCAGCACCTTGTGGAATCAATGCCACGTAGAATTAAGGCAGTTCTGAAGGCAAAACAGTGTCCAACACCGTATTAGTACGGTGTTCCTAATAATTCTTTAGGTGAGTGTATATGTTGGAGTTGGTACATAGAATGGGGAACTCCTAGTGGCCGCAAACTGTAACAGTGATGTTACTAGGATTCATCGCTAAAGAGGGTTGTCTTCCCACCCAAAGGTGTTGTTGTGCTTGGTGATACCTTGGTAGCAGTAAGGAGGAGTTAGTCAGAGGGTTATCTTCTGAAGAAGTCCAGACAGAGATAAATATTGCCTACAAACCCAGGTGACTGACCAGAGCTAAACCCCAAATTGGAACTACAATTGGCCAAGCAGACATGGCATCCTGGGTGAACAGCTACCATCTAATTATATACTCTTGTACCTTTCTTGCAGTAACCCAGGAAGAATAAAATGACCAGTTCTTGTTGGACAATGCGAGTCTATTATCTATGTTGCAGTGTGAAACTGTGGTTTCATGTGTTTCCTAGAAGCACTTATGATTTTTGAACTTTTTGACAGGTCTTCTGAAGTTTCAATATTTTGCTGATTGGGTGCCACTACACTGCATCCATGCCATAAACCTGCTGCTGTCTACCGTGTCACACTTTCCTAATCAGTCTTGCTAAATCTCAAGTTTGCTATGTGCTGCCTAAGGCTGGGTTACATCTGCGTAGTTATTCTGGTTTTCTGATCAGTCATAAGAGTAGAGCAATGGAAATGATCTCTCTCATGATGGACAACAATGACTTGAGGTTCGTTGGGTTCCATCATGGTAGCCTTAGTTTTACCTAAAAAGTCAGCCTTTGATGTAGATGTGGAGTTGTTCTGGAGTAAATTTTTATTATCAAAAATACAATTTTTAACATGTAGTATACTCATTTCAATAAAACAACCTGCCAAAAATTGGGCAGAAGGACACTGTTTTGGCATATGTCTGCACAGTCAAATTCTAACTGTGTGTTACAGTATACATGTCTATACATTTTCGGCACACAGACGTGCATGCGTAACTATGACAAGAAGCCATGTAAAAACTGCAAAAAAAAATTGTTATTTCTTTTATGTAGAAAGTACAATACATATAGATCTAGCAGAGCTGGGTTTGATCTTTGCACAACTCATATCATTGTGCTATCTATGGTTGCCTATAGGTCCGTAGGTAAACCTACTAAATCACAGTTCTCAAAGGAAACAGTAAAAATGATCAATTCATCTCTATTACATCTGTAAATGTCAGCAAATGCTAAAACCTAATTAAGACTACTGGGAGATCTATGGTACAGCGGTGACCACATAGGAAACCAATCTATTTACTGGTACCCAGAGCCTATGGTATACTGTTCACTGAAAGTCATATCATTACTATACATTATATTATGAGGGAAGCTGGCTAATGTGCTTTATGTGATGATTATCAATTTACATTACTGCCACAAAAATGTCCTGTTAGTTACAGTATCCTTAGTTTATACTACATATTAGGTGTAGATGCACCTGTAGGGAAGAAAGTCATAGTAATTTTATAACTAATCAAGTAATAATTTTAGCACAGTGCTCCAAAATGTGTTGAGAGTGCCTCTATATTTCATAATTATTACATTAACCCAGTGATTTACAAATCCTATAGACCCATATTTTATTCACAATACATCATAAAACACATATCAGATGTTAAAAGAGACATTTTACTATTTCATGAAAAAAATATTAGCTAATTTAGAACTTGATGGCAGCAACACGCCTCAAAAATTTTGGGACAAGAAAAGGCTGGAAAAGTAAGTAGTTTTTATATTAAAAAAAAAACAGCTGGAGGAGCAATTTGGAACTACTGTAAGTCACAAGACTGGGTATAAAAAGAGCATGTTCGAAAGGAAGAGTCTCTTAGAATTAAAGATAGGCAGAGGTTCACCAATCTGTGAAAAATTGTGTCTAGAAGTTGCAGAAAAATTTCAGAAAAATGTTCTTCAAAGTAAAATTGTGAAGACTTTGAATGTTCTAACATTTTCAGTACATAATACCATGAAAAGATTCAGCGATTGTGGAGAAATCCCTGTGGGCATGGGACAAGGCCAGTGGTCAATATTGGATGCTCATGAAGGCTGAGGCACTCAGGCAGCACTGCATTAAAACTAGCATGATTCTGTACTGGAAATCACTGCATGGGCTCAGGAAATCATTGTCTCTAAACACAGTTCACCACTTAATCCACAAATGCCAGTTAAAGCTGTGTCATGCAAAGAATAAGAAGGCATATGTCAACATGAGACAAACACTGCTGTCTTCTCTGGACAAGGCTCATTTAAACTGCACTGAGGCAAAATGGAAAATTGTTATGTGGGCAGATGAATCTAAATTTGAAATTCCACCAGTCCAGACCTTTCACCAACATTTGGTGCATTGTGAAAGGTCCTGTGTAGAGATGAGAGAATTTCTCAAAAATTTGATTTGGCCGGTTCGTCGAATCTTCCGAAAAGATTTGCTTTGATCCAAATTTATTTGTGATTAATCGCGTTAAAAAACTGCCATTTCTGGGCTGCAGAGAGCCTTTATAGGGGTGTAGAACACTGTGCTTTGCAGTAACACTCATAGGGAGTGTGCTGTGGTAGTGAAATAATACTGTGAGTCAGTATGACATCTCTATTTTTTTTGTGGTAGCCTCAAACTATTCAGTCAGTGCTTTTTCATTTCATTTTTTTAAAATCTATTGCTGTACTTACACCCCCATATAATGCTTCTCTGAAAAAGAGATGTGAAAGATAATCTCCTTTCCAAAAGAAAAGGAAAACAGAGTGTCTCATATCAGGATCCCAATTATTTATGAGTAAATACCATTTAACAGAGCTGAGCAAATAAAATTTGCTTTGCTGTCTGTCTGAGAGGCCTTGGTTGGGGTACTTTTTTTTGTTATGGAGGCCACCAAGCATGCATGAGGAGTTTTGTAAGCCAGTCAATGTTCCTCTATTGTCTGTGAAAAATAAATTAAAAAAATAGCACATCTTACATCTCCTGCATCAGGTAGGCTTAGGAAAGCTAATTTGAGTATTGCCTGCCCTACAATACTCCACACACATACTACGAATACTAGGTTCTCTCCATAATAAGAAAGACTACTCTCGCCCCCAGATAATGAATATACTAAGATCATCACCCCTGTTGCCCCTAGAGTTCACTTGCATAAATGAAAACATAATTTTTCTAACCAATGCGGGCACATAGGCCATGGGACTAACACATATGGCATAAGCTTCCAAGCACATATGCATATGCTATGAGGGCCATGTAAACATTGTATAGGCAAAACAAAACACCAGAAGAAAAGACAACTAGTGAACCAGCAACAGGATCATGGGTGATCAAAGCTCATTGATGTGTGTAGGGATCGAAGACTAGCCTGTCTGATATGATTAAAAAAAAAGGTCTTTCTGTAGCAAAAATTACTGAAAAGTGAATGCTGGCTATGAGATAAAGGTATCAGAACACACAATTTTTTCATATGGGGCTACATAGCCACAGACTGGAATGCCCATCCTCACTCCCGTCTACTGCTAAAGTGTCTACTAGAGATGAGCGAATTTTTAAAAAATTCGATTCGGTCGGTTCGCCAAACTTTCCGAAAAGATTTGATCCGATCCGAATTTATTTGCGGCAAATCGTGTTAAAAAACAGCTACTTCCTGGCTGCTTAGAGCCTGTATAGTGGTGTAGAACACTGTGCCTTGTAGTAACACACATAGGAAGTCTGCTGTGGTAGTGAAACAATACCGTGAGTCAGTATGACACACACATGACAGGCGTCGCTCTTAGAATCACTGAACACTTCACTTCTTTGGGCCAAAACTGACCAAATAACTCAAGTGTAAACACAGCCTTACAGGTCGATGCTAGTGCCAGGAATAAAGAACCGTGCAGAGGGCCAAGATCTTACTGTAGCGTGAAAGAGCATACTCCTTTTACATTGTTGATTCCACATAGATCTCTACAGAACCTGTTCTATTAAATGCTTATACAAGTAGAGTCCCACTGACAGAGTGGAGAGGGTGTCAGCAGTAAGTTTGTGTTGATGTCACTGATTATTTTGCCCTTCCTCTGATCCGTCAGAACAATAACCCCCCAAAAACGGATCCTGTCTGTAATCCATCAGTATTGCTAAAGACAAAACAGAGTGGATCCAAAACTGAGATGACACGTGAATGGAATCTTTGCATGTCTTCTGTGTTTTGTACCCACTCCTGCTTTTGGCTACCAAATCATAAGCCAATTCTGATGGGGACATACAGGCCTTACAGCTGCTACACAGACAGGATCCGTTGTGCGTCCCATTTTTCCTTCCTTCTGACAGATCAGAAGAAGGGTCAAATAAATGATGATGTCAACCAGGCTAAAGAGGCAAAATAGAGGCCCAGTCATGGAGTAGGGAGCATGGGATAACAGCTTGAGAAGTCCACAGAGTGGCCGAATAACATTGTGTTGAGGTATCAGCAGCATGAGGAGACCACTGAGTGGCCCGGTGACATAATGGGGAGGTGGTAGCAGCAGCAGCATGAGGAGACCACAGAGTGGCCCATTTACATAGCATTGACGTGGCAGCAGCATGAGGGAGCCACAGTGTGGCCCAGTGACATAGTGTTGAGTTAGCAGCAGCATAAGTAGGCCACAGACTGGCAAGGTGGCATAGTGTGGAGGTAGCAGCAGCAGCAGAGGAGGCCACAGAGTGGTCTAGTGACATAGTGTTAATTTAGCAGCAGCATGAGGAGACCACAGAGTGGTAAGGTGACATAGTGTGGAGGTGGAAGCAGCATGAGGAGGCCACAGACTGGCAAGGAGACATAGTGAAGGTGGAAGCTGCAGCAGCATGATGAGGCCACAGACTGGCAAGGTGGCATAGTGTGGAGGTAGCAGCAGCAGCAGAGGAGGCCACAGAGTGGTCCAGTGACATAGTGTTAATTTAGCAGCAGCATGAGGAGACCACAGAGTGGTAAGGTGACATAGTGTGGAGGTGGAAGCAGCATGAGGAGGCCACAGACTGGCAAGGAGACATAGTGAAGGTGGAAGCTGCAGCAGCATGATGAGGCCACAGATTGGCAAGGTGACATAGTGTTGAGTTAGCAGCAGCATGAGGAGACCACAGACTGGCAAGGTGACATAGTGTGGAGGTGGCAGAGGCAGCATGAGGAGGCCACAGAGTGGCACAATGACAGATTGTGGAGGTGGCAGCAGCAGCATAAGGAGACCTGAGTGGTGAGGTGGCAGCAGCATCAGGAGACCACAGAGTGACCTGATGACAGAGAGGGGAGGATGGTGAGAATAACAGTACCCGCTGACAATGGTGGGTGTAAGAAGGAGCACTTGTCATCAGATGTGTGGCATCAGGTGGGTGGCAGCATCAGAATTGTAGCTGAGGCAGGTAGCCAGAAAACCTTTTTTGTTAAGGTTTGGGTAAAGCAGCTTGGATGATCTAATCTGATGCATCAGGCATTGGTGGGTGGAAATCCTGGCTGATTCACGCTTGATTCATCTTGACAAAGGTCAGTCTCTCCACATTTTGGGTGGACAGGCGAGTTCTCCTTGGGGTAACTATGGCCCCAGCCACACAAAACACCCACTCTGATGCCACACTACTGGCTGGGCAGGACAGCTTTTCCAGGGCAAACTTTGCCAGTTGCGCCACAAATCTAGTTTGGCTGCCCAGTACTCCAGCGGATCTTCAATGTGGGGTGGCAGAGTGCTGTCCAAGTATGCCACCAGCTGCTGGTTCAGGTTCTGCTCCAGGTCTAGCTGCTGCTGCTTGTGAGTAGTTTCTACACTAGGCAGGTTAAGAAAGCTGCTCATCATCGACTCTAGACTCAAGCTGCTGCTGATGGAGCTTGTACTGCTCCTACCCCACCCCGCCACAGCAGCCATGGCAGTGGAACAAGATCGCAGAGGGCCCCCCTGGTCATACCTGCGAGAGGATGGATGATGGCGCAGATAGGCAGCGGCCAACTGACTACATAGCATGTCTCTATAGTAGTTCAGTTTGTCCTCCCTTTCAGAGGTTTTAAAAAAGTAACCCATTTTGGACCGGTAGAGCCAGAAGTCATGCCTCTACCGAATGGTGACAATTCAGCTGTAACATTGCTTGTGCTCCAATGTCCTCTTCCTCCTTCAGTTCAGCCCCCACAGGGCTCATGTGGCCATAAGATGTAGGCGCCACGTCTCCAGTCCCCTGACCAGCCAGAATTACCAGTATCTATTCAAGGACATGAAGCAGTTGAATGACATTGTTCATCCCGTAGTCCTGGTGACTGACAAATAATGTGGCCTCTTCAAAGGGCCTGAGCAAATGACAGGTGTCACGCATGAGCTGCCACTGACTGACATCTAAGTTACACAGGGGAGTACCCCTGTTCGCTTGGATCATCAAGAAATCATTTATGGCCTTTCTCTGTTCGTACAGTCGGTCCAACATATGGAGGGTGGAATTCCAACGGGTGGAAATTTCACATTTCAGCCTATGTTGGGGGATTCTGTTCTGCCGCTGCAGCTCAAGGAGGGTGTGCTTAGCGGTGTACGAGTGGCTGACGTGCATGCAAAGTTTCCTGGCCATTTTTAGGATGTCTTGCAGATGGGTGGAAGACTTCAGGAACCGCTTGACAACCAGATTTTAACATGTGTGCCATGCAGGGCACATGGCTCAGGCCTCCTTGACGCAGCAACAACACCATATTCTTCCCGTTGTCAGTCACCATGGTTCCGATTTTGAGTTGTCGTGGAGAAAGCCAGGATTCGATTTCTTGATGAAGGACACGGAGCAGTTTTTCCCCTGTGTGCACTGCACATGTGGTATGCTGGAGGGGCCATGTGAATTGTCCCTGCAGTGGAGGCTGAGGACACGGTAGAGGATGAGGAGGCAGAGGCAGACATTGTCGCAGGATAACGTGGAGGCGGAAGCGGTGTCACCTGGCCAAGTTGCTGGTGTGGCTGTGCAGGAACCACATTCACCCAGTGGGCCGTAAAGGACATGTATTGTCCTTAACCATAGTTACAGCTCCATACGTTGGCGCTGCCATGCACTTTGGCAGACACCAACAGGCTCAAGGACTGGCCCACCTTCTGTTCTACATGTGTGCAGGGCTGGTACTGCCTTTTTGGCAAAGAAATGACGACTTGGGAATCTCCACCTCAGCTCGGCACAAGCCATTGGCTCTCTGAAAGGTGCAGAGTCTACCACTTGGAAAGGGAAGGACTGCAGCACCAACAACTTGGACAGGATCACGTTCAGCTTCTGCGCCGTTGGATGAGTGCACACATACTGTTGTCTCTTGGCAATCGCTACAGTGATCGATTGCTAAAGGAATGACTGACGAGGAGTAGAAGGGCGAGGAGAAGGAGTATCAGGACCAGCAGATGATGGGAAGGACAGACAGCTCCCTTCGGCTGAGGTGGCGGAGCCTTGACTGCCTGAAACCAGGTGCGTGCCACTGGGTGATGCAGTGGTTGCTGTGGAAGGCTGGACCACCACATCGGAGCCATGGTTCTCCCAGGCCACTTTATTTTGACGCTGCATATGTTTACACAGGGCCGTGGTGTCAACATTGACACCCTGGTCACGCTTCACCTTTTGCCCACAGATTCTACATATGGCCATGATCACCTCCTCCGGCGGCTTAACAAAAAACTGCCACACCGCCGAGTAGGTGATTTTACCCCCAACACTATGCACTGACTGACTGCTACCGCCGCTGCCTCTGTGAACCCGTGCACCGTTACTTCCTGGGTAAGTAGGCTCCTGCGAAGCGGGTGTTCTACCCCGGGCATGTTTGGCTCCCGACCTCCCACTGCTGCTACCCTGCTGACTCTAGCAACTTGTTGGCTCCTTTGCTGATTCACAGGCAAGCTGCCACCCTCTTCTCCAGATGATGATTAAGCCCCTTCGTCACCCGGCTACCAAGTGCGTTCAGCTACATCATCATCATCGAGTACTGTCTGCATGTCACTGATATCCTCCTCAACCGTCTCTGGGTCAGGAACCTGACCGCTCGCAACACTAGCTCCCATGCCACTCTCTTTATCACTACTTCCCAGCCTAGTGGAGGAAGCATCGGATGTCTCCTCCACATCTTGGCTTGCTAGTAGCTGCTGACTGTCTTCTAATAGCTTGTCCTCACTGTATAGTGGAGCTGAGCCCACAGCATACAGCATTCTCTGGCTGAGGGAACAGAAAAGGACAGAGGCAGGTGAGGGCACAGGGCCTGCTTCCGGGCCCTTGCAACTAAGGGTTGTGTCTGACGAACCCACTGACTCTTGGCTGGAAGTAGTAAGTCCAATAGGTCGGCACTGCAGGTAAATACTTTGTGGTGCTCGCGTCCTAGGAATGGCATCCCACGAAACAAGAACAAGAAAGAAGCGGCACTCACTGTAAGTTGTCTGCAAATGGTTCTTATTTATTGTCACATAAAATCCTGTGACGCATTTCGACACTCGCAGGTGTCTTTATCAAACAGCAATACACACATTACAAAACCTGCCATTAAATAGCAAAACCCCTCATCAAGGTGTACGCATCACATGATCGTGATGTCATAAGACACACCTCCTAAAAGCAGGTGTAGACAATTCAAACAAATATTGTAACAAATAAATCTCAGCATGGATATGTGAAAGGTTTCCTGGAGGGAAGTACATACAAAAGGGAGGAAAAATATTTTTTCGTTTTACTTTTAACTATCGTGTTGAAGCAGAATTATTTTCTGTTCCAAGACACTTTCTATCAACAGCAATGCGGGACCGTGATGGGGTCGAATGTCACACCGCCGTATGCAAATTGCTATATGGCACGCTTTGAACACGATTTTATTTATTCAAATCCACTGTATATACAGTATTGCATTTTTGGGCGTCGATTTATCGATGACGTGTTTTGCATATGGCGGTGCGACATTTCGACCCTAATGCTTTTTTCGGAGTCCATTAATTCGGTGTGGCCCGAGCTTCAATTTACTTTACATTTTGACAGATATCGGATCTCCTTCCTTGATACGTGGGTGATTAAAAGTGCGTATAATAAGATCGTGACCGATCTATATGTAAAAGACACTGACCGAAACAGCATACTGTTTTATACCAGTAATCATCCTACCAACACAAAGCATATTCGTGATAAAATTGTGAGAGCAGACATTGGTAGTGAAAAAAAGGATTTAAAGCAAAAAACGCTAGCGTCTCCGAGACAGGGAACTTTTCCTTGCTTCGGGTGTGTACACTGTTCGAGTGTCATTAAAAGTCCCTACATCACTCATCCAAGATTGGGAGAACATATCCCTATAAAAGTTTTTTTCACGTGTGACAGCAATTATGTCATATATATTCTAAAGTGTCCATGTGGTCTTTTGTATGTAGGGGAAACGTCTACACGAATGAAAGATCGATCTAGTAAGCACAAGTCCACGATCAGGAAGGAGAATCTGTTATTACCAATACCACACCACTTCCATCAAGCGAGACATAATATCGCAGTTGCGTTTTCAGATCATTGAAGGTGTTAAACAGCCTAGGAGAGGGGAACTCATTATTGAGAAAGAGAGAGGCCTATTGGATCCATAGGCTCCAAACTATGGAACCTATGGGTCTGTACCGTGACTACGAATTAAATGTTATGTAAAAAAAAATTGCCTTTTTTTCTTTTTTTTTAACAATTTTTTTCAGCTTTGTATTTAAGTTTTATGATTTATAGTGATGGATTCTAATTGAGCTGTTATTAACATCTATATGTAGATAATGTGGATAGATTTTCATGATGGATATAGATATACATGCTTTTCTACAGGTGAAGTGATACGAAATTGTGCTGCATATTGTGAATGCAAGCAGGAGAAGATCATATCCATGCTGAGATTTATTTGTTACAATATTTGTTTGAATTGTGTGTCTACACCTGCTTTTAGGAGGTGTGTCTTATGACATCACGATCATGTGATGCGTACACCTTGATGAGGGGTTTGGCTGTTTAATGGCAGGTTTTGTAATGTGTGTATTGCTGTTTGATAAAGACACCTGCGAGTGTCAAAACGCGTCACAGGATTTTATGTGACAATAAATAAGAACCTTTTGCAGACAACTTACAGTGAGTGCCGCTCCTTTCTTGTTCTTGTTTCTTGGCTGGAAGTGTCTGATGTCACTTGCGACGAAGTTTAAATCAAGTGAGCCATTCAAGAACCGCTTCTCTGACACTGGTTGCTCAGGCCTCTCAAAGTGACCCCTGCTGCCACCGCCTCTTACTCTGTTGTGACCTCTGCCTGCGCCAGAAACATTTAGGCCTCTAACACTCCCCTGTGCAGGGTTGGCACTTCTCTGTCTGACATACTATTAGATTAAATAAATAAATAAAAAGGAAATTAAAACACCCCAAAAAAGTGTATAATTTTCTCACTTCACCACACACTGGCTAATAAGACCTTATTCTCCCACTTTTACACACAAAAAAGGGCTTTAAAACATAACTCCACCGCTGAATGGCAAATATATTTTTATTTTGCCACTAATACACGACAAAAAGGGCTTTAGAACATATAACTGCACCTCTTAATCGCAAATATATTTTACTTTTGCCACTAATACCAGGCAAAAAGGGCTTTAGAACATATAACTTCACCGCTGAACGGCAAATAGGCCCTTATTTTTACCACTTAAACACACTACAGAAGGTTTTAGAACATATAACTGTACAGCTGAACGGCAAATATATTTTACTTTTGGCACTAATACATGGCAAAAGGGGCTTTAGAACATATAACTGCACCGCTGAAATGCAAATATAATTTACTTTTGCCACTAATACACAGCAGAAAGGGCTTTAGAACATATAACTGCACTGCTGAACGACAAGTATTAAGGCTAAGTGTTGCCGTATTTGTGTGAGGGGAGGCTCCCTCTCACAGCATATAAGGCTCACCCCCCATAGCCCACGTCGCGCGGCTCGTTTGCTTTTCCGGCGAGGTTACTTCCGGGTCGGCACTTCGGCACGCTCGCAGACGTCACGAGGCTATTTCGTGATCGGAGTCTCAGCGACAGCTCCGTTTTCTTCAGGACTTAAGGTGATAAGGTTGTGGGGTGGAGGGGGCGTTAGACGCCGGTACTTGCCAGAGCATGCCGCAGTCTGCATACATGTGCGCGGCGGTCACGGGCCGCATCACTTACCCGGCAGCCGGTCAGTCAGCCGGCGCGGCTACAATAGCATCCGTGCGCATGGTAGGGGGCGTGTCTCTTGTGTCTGGGGCATGTGCCGCCGCCACGGGTGCCTCGCAGGGCGGCTTTTGAGTGCGGTACTCGCTTACGGGCAGCTCATGGTCCCTCAGGGTGGCAGGGCAGTCTGGCGGTACACGTCAGTGCCCTCAGTCCAGGTCTTCAGGGCACGTCGCCTGGTCCGGCTCTTGGACTTTGGGCATTGAGGCTACGAGGCGGGTGGTCATTGCAGACAGCAGCCCATACTGCACTGCATTGTGGTTTCTCATTGGCACACGTAGTGGTTTTGGGTGGCCTCGGCCAGTGCCAGTTAAGCACATAGTGGTGGCACATCTAAATACATGGCTCATAACAGTTTTGGCCTATCTGGGTTTGAGGTGGTAACCGCAGCATCTTTTTCAGGTCAGTAGGATCATCGTCCCACAGCGCATACTGCCACAACGTATCCCCTGGTACTTTGTTTCCAGCAGGTAAAAGGAAAAATGGAAAAAAAAAAAAAAATGGCGGGGGGGAAGGGGTAGTAGTAGAGGTCATGCAGTGTGTTGAGTTCCTTTCTCCCCTTTTTCCCTTTAACTAGCAGCGGTAGGGCATTTCCGCATTGGTTCAGGTAAGGTGACACGGAATCCGTCTTTGGGTAGGGGGTTTGGTGTCACCGTCTAGTAACACGGGGGTGTGGCACATCTTATGCAGGGTATTCTACTCCTGAAAAAAAAAAAAAAAAAAGGAAAAACAAGGGGGAAGATATATATTTCTTTTCACCCATTGCCTTGACCGGGGGTACTAAAGGTCTTGTCTCGGCAGCCCTTGTGTCGTGTGTTGCGGGTACTGACGTTCGTGGTCTGTCACCAGTGCAGATGCTCGTGGCTTGTCACCAATAGGCAGGTGCGGCCTCTCACTGGTGCAGGCACGAGGTCCGTTATGTCTAACAGACGATCAAGGCCTGTGGCAATTTCAGGCGCCTATAGTCACAGACGCTCAAACCCGTTACGACTGCAGTCGCCCTGAAGTCTGTCACGACTACAGACGCTCAATAGTCTGCCACGACTACAGACGCTCAATAGTCTGTCACGACTACAGACGCTCAATAGTCTGTCACGACTACAGACGCTCAATAGTCTGTCACGACTACAGACGCTCAATAGTCTGTCACGACTACAGACGCTCAATAGTCTGTCACGACTACAGACGCTCAATAGTCTGTCACGACTACAGACGCTCAATAGTCTGTCACGACTACAGACGCTCAATAGTCTGTCACGACTACAGACGCTCGACAGTCTGTCACGACTACAGACGCTCAATAGTCTGTCACGACTACAGACGCTCAATAGTCTGTCACGACTACAGACGCTCAATAGTCTGTCACGACTACAGACGCTCGATAGTCTGTCACGACTACAGACGCTCAATAGTCTGTTACGGCCACAGGTCACCAGGTAGTTATACACCTGGGGGTGGACCGTGGGCAGCTCAACAGGTTCAGGAGTACGATGCCCGTTCCACTGGGCAGCACTGCATCACGTTAGCAGGTTCAGACATCGCGGGTCCGGTGACACTGGTGGCGGGAGCACGAGAGTCGGTATCCATAGGTAACCACAGTTTCTTTTAGTCAGGATGTCTCAGCAGTCTCACGTGGAAGAGAGTGTCGCATCGCATAGCAATGAAGATACCCAATCCGAAAGAGAGGCGGTTCCAGCTCTCAGATCCTGGACTGTACCGAGGCTCACGGCAGAACTGTTAAGGAAAGGGATTCATTTTCCGGCAACTGCTAGGAAAGCGGAACTTTACAGGCTGCTGTTCTCAGAACCCCCTGCTTCAGGGGAGGACTCGGTGGCCACGGACACGATAAAAAATTCCTTGTCACAATTGCACGCTGTAGTCAGTACAATGGCGTCCTCTCTGTCCCGCTTTCAGACCAGACTGGAGGCAATGGAAAATACGGCCTCTACTTCAAACACGGTTGGCCCGAATACGGCCGTGCAGTTACTCACCCAGTCTTCTGTGGTTGGCTCCCAGGTCAACCCTCTTAACATAGCACCATGTCATTTCATTCCCGCCAATGTGCGTCAAGACATTTTAGATGGTAAGGACGTTAACTTAGCCTCCTTGCTCGTAGCCACGCACGAAACGCCGGATAGCAAGACCATAGCGTGTGGGGAGGTTTCAGTGATCCTGAAGTCCAGAGATGTCAGGCTTAACAGGAAGCTCACCGTAGCAGAGTTTGTACTAGCATTTAGCTTGTTTAGGGATGTAGTTTGTTCAGTGAGTCCTAATAGGAGAGAGGAGCTGGATCTGTATTTATACAAGGTTGTGGATTTAGCCAACAAATACGGCGGTACGGCATTTTATGAATACCACAGATCGTTTTCAGCTAAAGCTGCAGCTGCGCACAGGCAGTTTCAGCATACCATTGACTGGTCTATAGTCGATACCGAGCTGTTTTGCCGGCATTTTGCAGGGCTCAAAGCCCCGGCATGTAGTAGCTGCGGCTCTTACGCACATGCCACAGATTGGTGTACTAGTGCCAGGCCAGAACGAGCACAAGCTAGCTACACTCCCCAACCTCCGTTTGCCAGGCTTACGACAGGCACAGATAAGTTAGGGCGGCCAATTAAATATCTTGGGAAAACACAGATATGTAACAACTTTAACACTACCGGTTGTTACTTTAATCATTGTAGGCTGCTGCACTTGTGTACCCTTTGTTTCAGGGCTCATTCTGTCACCGTGTGCCCCCAGAAAGGGCAACATTCAGCGTGACTAAGCGTGGTAGATACGGATTTGCTGGCCATATTTTTGCTAGATCATCCAGATCAGAGTTGGGTCCAGTTTCTGATCGATGGTCTGCGGCATGGCTTCCACACCGGCTTGGTGGCGCTGCCGCAGGTTACATATGAATGCAAAAACTTGTTGTCGGCCGTCCGGGACCCGGTCTCCATTTCACACTTACTATCTGTCGAGTTAGAGAAGGGATATTTGATAGGGCCAATGGCACAGTCCCCATATGATTGTTGGAGGGTCAACCCCATTGGTGTTGTCACAGGGAAATTTTCCAATAAAAAAAGGGTAATTTATGATTTGTCAGCTCCTCATTCACTCTCCATTCCAAGTTTGAACTCACTGATACCCTCTGAGGAAGTTTCTATGAAATATTCTTCCATAGATGAGGCCATACAGGTCATTCTGTCACTAGGCGAGGGAGCTTGGTTGTCAAAAGCCGACATCACGGATGCTTTTAAGTTGTTACCCCTTAAACCCCAGCTGTGGCAGTGGCATGGCATTAAGTGGCAAGGGCAGTATTATTTTGCGAACAAACTGACTTTTGGCGCTAAATCGAGTCCCTGGTTATTTGATCAGTTTGCCCAAGGCTTGCATTGGGTACTAGTGAATATTTTTCGAGCACATCACGTAATCCACTACCTGGACGATTTCCTGTTAATCGAGCCACCCACACAGGTGCCACGAGATCTCACGGTGTTGAGAGGAGTGTTTGAAGACCTTAAAGTCCCCGTAGCCCCCAATAAAGTGGAGGGTCCAGGTAATGTCATTACTTTTCTAGGCATTCGCTTGGACACAGTTAGCATGCAAGCTAGTCTGCCTCACGACAAGTTAACCAGGATCAGAGAAGTAGTACACAAACTTGCACGTGTTAGAGTCACCACTAAAACAGATCTCCAGAGTCTACTTGGTATGTTGAACTTTGCAATGAGAATAATACCACAAGGTAGATCTTTCATATCCAGGTTGCTGAAGCTTCTACCCTTAGCCCCGGGTCAGGATAGCGCAGTTAGGTTAGATCAGGATGCTTTAGCAGATCTCATGATGTGGGATGAATTTTTGGCACAGTGGAACGGAGTGTCGTTCTTTGTCCCCTCTGTGTCCAGTCATTCCCCGATCGTCCATACAGACGCAGCTTCTTCGACCGGCTTTGCGGCCATTTACAAGAAACATTGGATGGCCAGTCCTTGGCCGCCTGAAGTTTTAGCTATTCCAGGCTTTCTACAGTCATCCACCCTGTTTGAGATATATCCGGTAGTGGCAGCAGCTCACACGTGGGGCAGTCTGTGGGGTAACCAGACCGTGTTGTTTTTGACAGATAATGCAGCACTGGTGGACATTATGATGAAGGGCAGGTCTGGGTCCAGAGAAATCATGGCGTTTCTGAGGAAGTTTGTGTGGTTGTCGTTGCAGCATAGGTTCAATTTTGTTTGCATGCATATTCAAGGACAGAGGAATCTCGCTGCAGACGCGCTGTCCAGGCTTAATGTTCCTTTCTTTTTACAGGTTTCCCCAGGGGCAGATCCACTACCAACTACGATCCCGCAGCACAACCTACTAGTCATGCAGTAGCTCCACTACTACTCACCGCCAGATCCCTGGTGGAACAGTCCCTCTCCGTAAATACGTTGAAAGTGTACAAGACAGCATGGGCATTGTTTAGCAAATTCAGAGTCTCACATCCACCACTAGACATGGGACACATAACCTACCTAATGGCTTTTATTGGGTTTTGCCACTCAAATTTGAAGTTAGCTTACAACACAATCAAGCTATATCTAGCAGGTATCCAGCATCACTTTTATCTGGCTCACCCGGAGCAGCCTTCTTTGTTTTCTGCCTATCCCATTAAGGCTATGTTACGGGGTATACAGAAAACCACCTTTCAGAAAACCACTGGCCGTCAGCCATTCACAGGTCCCATGTTTAGGGCAGTCTCTGACATGCTACGTAACCGCCCCTTTGGTCTAGAGACTAGTAGTCTAGTGGAAACGGCGTTATACCTGTCATTTTTCGGTTTCCTGAGGCCCGGGGAATTTACGTGCACAGCCACTTCCACAAAGTTTCTCCGGAAGAAAGATCTAATTCCAGATAGTTCAGGTTTCTTGCTTAATTTAGAGCAGTCTAAAGCCGCTCGCCCGGGGGAGATGGTACGTATCAGGTATTTTCCCACCGGTGACCAGTGGTGTCCAGTCGTAGTCCTAAACCAGTGGTTACTCCATATACATACATCGTCACCAGATTCGCCGTTGCTGCCTCACAACGGCGCATCTCTCAGCATTCAGGTTTTCCTGAAGTACGTTAGGGCACTACTTGTCAATATCAATGTCAACCCAGCTAGCATCACGGGTCACTCGTTTCGTATCGGCGCCGCCTCAGCCGCTTCCAAGAACGGTGTCCCGGTCCATGTCATCAGGAAACTAGGGAGGTGGAAGTCCTCGTCATACCTTGCGTACATCCCAGACCCATGTCATGAAATGTCTGTTGCTTTTCGTAATTTGTTGGCATGATACGTTGTTTCATTAAAGCACTAACTACACTAACGTTTGTACTTTTTGGCCTCTTTAGGCTACTTTTACGACAGCAGTTATGGCATAATTCTACTGCTTATTATGGTTAGGGGGTCGTGGTAGGGCTTGCGTTCTGATAGCCTATCCGAACACAAGTATTAAGGCTAAGTGTTGCCGTATTTGTGTGAGGGGAGGCTCCCTCTCACAGCATATAAGGCTCACCCCCCATAGCCCACGTCGCGCGGCTCGTTTGCTTTTCACCCACCCACCCATTCCCCCTTTTTCAATTATCAGACTACTAAGGTGGCCCTCTTTAGGCTACTTTTACGACAGCAGTTATGGCATAATTCTACTGCTTATTATGGTTAGGGGGTCGTGGTAGGGCTTGCGTTCTGATAGCCTATCCGAACACAAATATATTTTACCTGTGCCACTAATACACGACAAAAAGGGCTTTAGAACTCATGCGGCTCTTTGCTTCTTCAAGTGCGGCTCTAGCTGTGGAGCTGAGAAGCAGTAAGGCCGGCTCACTCTCCACCCCCTGCTCAGATCTCTTTTCCTGATCAGGCACTCTTGCTACTTTGCAGCTCCAGATCACTCTCCACTATGTCCTGATGCACACAGTGTGAGAATGCACTATGACCTGAAGTTGTGCTCATCAGGTCACAGTGGAAAGTGTGTCAGACATGGAGAGTAGCAGGTGCCCGAGCAGGAGGAGAGGGAAGAGATTTTTTTTAAATTATAGAACTGAGCAAGGTGGTCTGATCTAAGCATGGAAGGTTCTGATCTGAGCATGGGGGGTGTCCTGATCTGGGCAATGGGGGTCTGATCTGAGCATGGGGGGTCCTGATCTGAGCAATGGGGGTCTGATCTGAGCATGGGAGTCAGATCTGAGCATGGGAGGAGGATCTGAGCATGGGGTTCGGATTTGAGCATGGGGGGCAGATCTGAGCATGGGGGGTCTTGTTTGAGCATGGATTAGTCAGGTCTGAGCATGGGGGGGGGGTCCGATCTGAGAAGGGGAGAGATCTGAGCATGGGGGGGGGGGGGATCTGAGCATGGGGGGGAAATCTGAGCATCCGGGGGGGGGGGGGGATCTGAGCACTGAGGGTCGGACACTGGGAGTCTGATTTGTGATGTCTGATCTGAGCATTGGGGGTATTATTTTGGGGGTCTGATTTGGAGGTCTGATGAGGTTTGGGGATCTTATTTTAGGTCAGATGAGGATTGGGGATATGATTTAGGAGTCCGATCTGAGGTCTGATGAAAAATATATTTTTTCCTTTATTCTCTGCTAATGAAAAAAATTATTTTTATCAGACCTCAGATCAGATGAAAAATCTTTTTTTTCTCGTATTTTTCTTTGTTAAAACCTAGGTGGCATCTTGTAGGGCAAAAAATACGGTGACTAGAGAGTAAATGTATAGCTTGTGGCTCCTGGTAGTCATACTTTTCATTTTTTTGGGCTCTTTATCTGTAAGGTTGGCCACCCCTGCTTTAGAACATATAACTCCACCGCTGAATGACAAATAGGCCGTTGGGGCCTGCGTTGCGTGAAAAACGCAGAATATAGAACATGCTGCGATTTTCACACAATGCACAAGTGATGCGTGAAAAACATCGCTCATGTACACCGCCACATTGAAATGAATGGGTCAGGATTCAGTGCGGGTGCAATGCGTTCACCTCACACATTGCACCCGTGTGACATACTCGCCCGTGTGAAAGGTACCTTAGGCTGGGTTCACACGGTTGAGATTTCCGCGCTGAATCTGGACCCATTCACTTCTGTGGGGCTGTGCACATGAGCCGTGATTTTCACGCATCACTTTTGCGTTGCGTGAAAATTGCAGCATGCTCTATATTGTGCGTTTATCACGCAACGCAGGCCGCATAGAAGTGAATGGGGCTGCGTAAAAATCGCAAGCATCCGCAAGCAAGTGCGGATGCGGTGCGATTTTCACGCATGGTTGCTAAGATGACAGTCTATTCACTGTATTATTTTCCCTTATAACATGGTTATAAGGGAAAATAATAGCATTCTTTAATACAGAATGCTTAGTAGAAGGTCAATTGAGGGTTAAAAAAATAAATAAATTACTTTCCTCTTGATCGCGTAGTTGCCGATCTCTTCTTACATCTTTAATCATGAGCTGCCGGCTAAAGGACCTGTGGTGATGTCACATCACATGGTGATGGACCATGTATTTGTACCATGTGATGAGCTCAGTGACATCACCACAGGTCCTTTGACAGGTCCTGAAGAAAGAACAGGAGACCGGCAGCTACGTGATCAATTGGAGGAGGTGAGTTCATAACCATGTTATAAGGGAAAATAATTACATCTACACAACCTTGAACCCAAACCTGAACTTCAGTAAAGAAGTTCGGGTCTGGGTACAACATTCCGTTTTTTATCACGCGCGTGCAAAATGCATTGCACCCGCGTGATAAAAACTGAACAACGGAAAGCAATCGCAGTCAAAACTGACTGCAATTGGGTACCTACTCGCGTGGGTTTGCCGCAATGCACCCGGGACGCATCCTGAGCCAAAACGTGACGCCCGTGTGAACCCAGCTAGTGTGTCCAATGCTAATGAAGAGATGAGGAAGTTAATGGAGGAGGTGGAAATTTGTATTTCCACTGAGATAATAAAAAAAAGATTTTAACGCATATAAGTGCAGCGCTTAATGCTGAATACAAGATTTTTTGTCCACCGAAATAATTAAAAGAAGATTTTACCGCATATAAGTGCAGCGCTAAATGCTGAATACAAGATTTTTTTTCCACCAAAATAGTTAAAAAAAAGATTTTACTGCATATAACTGCATTGCTTAACGCTAAAATCAATTTTTTTTCCCACCAAAATAAATCACACAAGATTTTACCACATATAACAGCATCACTGAATACAAGCTCCTGGGAAGGTCATGGAGCGTCCTGGTCATCCGACATCTATTCGCTGCGCTGAAGGATTATTTTGAAAGTGTGTAGAAGTCACACAGGGAACCCCACGCTACAGATTTATCATAGAGTCATCATGGAGATTTTACCACATATAACTGCAGCACTGAACTCTGAATACAATTTTTTTTTCCACCGAAATAAGTCACAAAAGATTTTAGCAAAATCTTTTGTGAATTATTTCGGTGAAAAAACTAATTTTATTCAGCGTTCAGTGCTGCAGTTATATGTGGTAAAATCAATCTTTTGTGACTTATTTTGGTGGAAAAAAAATAGTATTCAGCACTGCAGTTATATGTGGTACAATCATTTTACCACATATAACTGCAGCGCTGATTCAGCTGTATACAATTTTTTTTCCACCAAAATAAATCACAAAAGATTTTACAACAAATAACAACAGCGCTGAAAGCTGAATGAAATTTGTGCAGAGCTTAACACTGAATAAAATACATTTTTCCACCAAAATACTTCAAGAAATATTTTACCACATATAACGGAGCACAGAGATGGAAAGGGTCTTCAGATTACCCCCGCACTATATGGACGTCTCAGAAATGAACCACTGCTCCCGTCCCGACAGCAGCTCCTGGGAAGGTCATGGATCATCCCGGTCATCCGGCATCTATTCGATCCGCTAAAGAATTATTTTGAAAGTGTGTAGAAGCCACACGGGGCCCCCACGCTGCACATTTATCATGGAGACATAATGGAGATTTAACTGCATATAACCGCAGCGCTGATCGCTGAATAAATTTAGTTTTTCGACTGAAACACTTCAATAAAGATTTTACCACATATAACCACCGCACTGACTGACTGCTACTGCCGCTACTTCCATGAACCCATGCTACTTCCCAGGCAGGTAGACTGCTGCGAAGCAGGTGCTCTACCTTGGGCATGTTTGGCTACCGACCTCCAACTGCTGCCACCCTGCTGAATCCCAGCCATGCTCTCAACACCTATAATCGCCAACGTGAACTGAGAATGTATTTTTCTGTTTGTACTGAAATAGGCCAACAGAAATAACTGCAGAAGTGAAATGCGTATATATTTTTCTTGTCATACTGAATAAGATACTAAGATATAAGCCACTAAAGGCTTTTCAACATTGCACTTGCAGTCCAATAACAAAAAGCTGGAATGACAGAGCTGTCTAATGGCTATTTGGATCTCCAAATAATCATTCCCTGCACTTGTAAATCGCTTTCCTATCCTATGTCCCTAGCGCCTTCTGACGTTTCTCCCTGCACTAAGATGCTGTGAAATGATACCTCCCTATCCTTTCCCTGAACTTATAAATCCTTTATTTTTTTTTTTTTTTAAAGCATAGAGATTTTTCCAATAGCTGCCCTAGCGCCTTCACACGTCTGCCCCTGCACTCTGAACGCTGGAAAATGGCAGAATCTAAAATGGCTGCCATATTTATAGGGCTGTGACATCACAGGGTTGGCTGGCTGCCGATTGGCTGCATGCAGGCATGTAAATCTGGGCAATCCCACCTTCCCAGAGTTCCTTGCCCCATGTCCTCAGTTCTCACACATATAGCCGCCATTTTAGGAAAATTGAGATTCGTTACCACGAAGCGCGAAGAAATTTGCATTCGTTGCAAATCGAAGTTTTCCTGAAATTCGGATCAAATTGCACTTCGTCAGCTTCGATTCGCTCATCTCTAACCACAACACGAACCCACACATGAACTTCAAAATATGAAATTCGCTCATCCCTAGTTATAACATAAAGTGACACATGCAGGGTTAAAGAACTTCTGAAGTCCATCCCTCAGTGGGTCAGAGCTGTGTGTATAGAGGGACTACACACTTAGGCCTCCTGCACACGAACAAAATTGCGACCCGCAACGCACGTAAACCGACCGTTGGGCAGCCGCAGCGGATTGCGGAGCCATTCACTTTAATGGGTCCGCGATCCGCCCGTTCCGCAAAGAGATAGGACACGTTCTATCTTTTTGCGGAACGGAAGTATGGGACGAAACCCCACGGAAGCACTCCGCAGTGCTTCCGTAGGGTTCCGTTCCATGCTTCCGTTCCACACCATTCCGCATCTCAAGATTTGCGGACCCATTGAAGTGAATGGGTCCGCATCAGTGATGCGGAATGCCAACGGAACGGCGCCCGTGTATTGCGGATCCGCAAATGCGGTCCGCAATACGGCAACGGCAGCACACGTTCGTGTGCAGGAGACCTTAGGCTGGAGATTTTGATGTTAAAGTTCATTTGTGTATATCTTCTTTGCAAGCAGACATGCCTAAAATAATCTAACACGCACTTTATAAATTATGCTTCTAATGTTTATAGCAGTCATGAAATCTGTCTGAAACTATTTTCAATGAATGAATAATAAAATGAAATTTCCCAGAAGTTATGAGTCTACTGGTCATAGCTCAGTTGGCTGAGATGAAAAATTAGTGAGAGTCTGTTGATACTGTATTTCTCAGCAGGTCGCCTTGTAAATGATACTAGCACAGGAGGCAAACAAATTAAGGTTGCCATGGAAACTTGATTCCATAAAAAAGTAAAAAAAGACTATGCTGCACCCTCGAAGATTTCTGCCATAAGAGAATCTTTATATTTTAGGCTTTGAAATCCAGTAGGAGTTTAAAGTGCAAAACCACTAAATTTACCCACAAACAATGCTTCTGACCCTGCGGACCTCATCAGTAGAGGCAGCAACATGTTTTTTTTCCTGAAGCAATGTCCACATTGTAACAAAGCCTGTTATCTTCATGTACAGCGGCTCTAAATGACTCAACAGTGAGCTGGAAAACATAATATTGCTTATATGAAAAGTAAAATTTTGCAAAATAGCAATTTTGTTATTTGGTACAGAGCTATAAGTTACCTTAAATATTGCTAAAAGAGTGTTTCTATTGCTGTAGAAAGAAAAACAGTAAAACAAAGTTGCAGCTTAAATTGATTAAAAATGACCTCCTTAAGAAAACATGCTTTGTATGTATACAGCTCCTGTGCAGATATATGTGTTTCCGTGGTAACAGACTACTGTCAAACCTTGTCTCTAGCTTGATTCCACAGTCATGTATTACTCCCATTCATAAACCTCCTCTTCTTACTATCATACTGTTTGTACAGTACAAACACATACATCTGCAAAGAAGCTGGGCAATGCTCCAGGTTGCTAGTAGCAACACGACAGATTTGTTGACAGCAGTTAAAGGGGTTTTCCAAAAGTTTTTAACCTATGAGTAGTGACGAGCGAATTATAAAAAAAAATAGTTTCGGCTTGCTTTGTGATGAATTACTTTGTCAAAAAGAGCATTTCTTGGTAAGTAGTGGGTACAATAACAGGGAGCAGCGACTGCGTCGCTCTCCGTCATTGTAACCCTCTGATGTCGCGTTCATACATGATCGCGTCATCTGATATAAATAACAGAGTGTAAAATAATGAATAAATCATACTTACCTCATCCATTTGCTCGCGTCGGAGGGGGCGCCACCATCTTGCTTGGAGATCTGGCACAAAATCTTGCGCGACCTGTGACGTCATACGTCAGCCCTCGCGGGATTTCGTTCGAGATCTTTAAGCAGGTTGGTGGCGACAGGCCTGTCACAAGCAAATGGATGAGGTAAGTATGATTTTTTTTAGTTTTTAACTCTATTTCAGCTAAAATTGATTCGATATCATGAAGCACGAGGAAATTCGGCTTCGAGGCAAATCTAATGTATCTTGAAATTTGCTTAACACTACTGATGACCTATCAAGCTAAGCCATGTGACTGATGAACGTGATGTTACATGGCATAGGCAAAGCTACAAGAAGGCAGCAGCACTACTATGAGAGCCAGTGCCTTGTCAAACATCTGATCGTGGTGGTCCTGGGTGTCGGACCCCCACTGATTAGATACTGATTACATATTCAGAGGACATCAGTTAAAATATCTCAGAAATCCCCTTTAAAGGAGTTTTCCTGTCACAGTGATTGCCAGCATCACTAGGACATGTCCTTGCCTGCTAGTCGGTGGGTGTCCGCCTACCCTTTCAAAGAAGAGAACAAAGGTCTGACTATGGCCATATTCACACAGTCAGCGATTTGATTAGTGATTTCCATCAGTAATTGTGAGTCAAAGACAAAGAATAGCTGCAAATCTTTCCATTATATCTTATCTCTGAGTAGGTTCCATTTCTGGTTTTGGCTCACAATCACTGATGGAAATCATTGACCAAATACTGACCTGTGAATAAAGGGCCCTTTAGGCTACTTTCACACTTGCGTTCGGGGCTCCGCTTGTGAGTTCCATTTGAAGGCTCTCACAAGCGGCCCCTAACGGATCCGTCCAGCCCTAATGCATTCTGAGTGGATGCGGATCCGCTCAGAATGCATCAGTTTGGCACCGTTTGTCCTCTGCTCCGCTCAGCAGGCGGACCCCTGAACGCAGCTTGCAGTGTTCGGGTGTCCGCCTGGCCGTGCGGAGGCAAACGGATCCGTCCAGACTTACAATGTAAGTCAATGGGGACGGATCCGTTTGAATTTGACACAATATGGCTCAATTTTCAAACGGATCCGTCTCCCATTGACTTTCAATGTAAAGTCAAAACGGATCCGTTTGCATTATCATGAACAAAAAAAATAAAAAAATAATTTTTTTTTTTTTTTTTTTTGTTCATGGTAATGCAAACGGATCCGTTCTGAACGGATCTAAGCGTTTACATTATAGGTGCGGATCCGTCTGTGCAGATACCAGACGGATCCGCACCTAACGCAGGTGTGAAAGTAGCCTTACACGGGTTGAGAATCCTGCAGACATCCGCCAGTCTTGATCTTCCGTTAGCTGGCGAAAGCTGCGCCTGATTTGTTAAGAGACAGAAACTGAAGTCTACACCAGCTACAGGCTGGTGTAGAGTTCAGCTATAACGTCCACCACTTTTTGGAGAAAGCCACACCCTTCTGCTAAGCCACACCCCTTTCCCCAGCACTCCTGAAAAGTGCAGTGAAGCTCAAAGAGTCACAAATTATGGTGCACACATGCCTGCGCCATAAAGTGCGACTTTTTTACACCACAATTTGTGGCATATAGGCCTTGATAAATGTCTCATTGACATAAAAACCCAGGCAGATAGAACTTCTACCCTCTTACTATTATTAGGAGGGGGTACAACAAGCACCATGTTATTCTACTGTACATTGTTGGGGCATGAACTGGTACCAGGAGCAGGTCCCATTTTAATGGGGTCTTATTTATGTATGTACAGTAGGCCTCACCCTAACCACATCCTCATAAAACAGAAGAATGTATTACTTTAGTCCCTGCAATCTTCATAATAGCTAACAGGAATATATTAGGCTAAAGGGATTTTTCTCGACTGGATCATTGGTGGCCTATCAGTAAATGCCAAATAGGTGCGGATGTCACCTCTGGTACTCACAGCTATCTCTAGAACAAAGCTCCCAAAAAGAACAAGAGCTCACTGTTCATGTATGGCTGCCTTCCATTCATTTCTACGAGTGTGCAGAAAATAGCCAACGCTCTCAGCTATTTTCGGAAGTCCCATAGTAATTAATTGAAAGCGCACCACGCAAGCGTGGCCACCACTTAATTTAGTCCAATGGGTCTTCCGTAAATAGCCAAGCCAGTGCTCAGCTATTTTCAGCACTGCCATAGAAATTAATGGAGGGTGGCCACGCATGCTTGGTGCACTGTCGCTTTCACACCTATCTGATATTGGGGGCATATCCTAGCGATATGGCACCAATGTTACAGCTGAGACAATCCCTTTAACTTCTGGGTTTATTTATGAGTATTAAGCCCAATTCACTGGCAAAATGTATACCAAAGGATACGCCTTTGGCATACATTAAATTCATATATTATAGAAGCTTTCTCTTATACACAAAAAAATATTGAATGGTCTGAACAGAATCCAAATAGATGCAGTACCTGTATATACTGTGGGGATTCGCTCTGGTAGACAGGACAAGCGGGTGCAGTATAGAGGCAAAGACGCATTTGTAACTCAAAAACTGCAGTGTTTATTTACACTAGTTGCAGGTTCACAGTTTGACAGTCCATTTTCAGTATTGGTGTTAGTTCACATCCAAAACAGTTCATACAGAAAAACATTCACCTTTGATCCTGGGTGTTTAATCCACACCGGCTAAATGCTCAGCCTCAGAAAGTCCACCTGCAGGCTTTAGGCGGCCTGCTCGCCCGACACACTGTCTTCAGCTTTCAGCGCACACACAGGCCTCAGATCTCAGCAGAGTTTCACACAGCTTCAGTGTCAGAGAAGAGTAATCCACCCACCTGACACTGCTGGCTATTTTTTATAGAATCCAGGAAATAGCCGGCACTCAGATCCAAAGCACACCCGCACGGGGAGGACACAAGACCACAGTGTAATGGAGTAAATCCCAGCGAGTGCTTGTAATAGTCTTCCATTCTTTATTTCTTTATTTCATGTCAAAATAATACATATTTAATGTCCTGGATCCACGGGACATTAACATACATACTGCCATAGTAGAATAACATATATCTAGCAGATAATCTAGCATACTGACCCAAAAGATCTGCCACAACCTCCAGGGGCACAGTCTGACGGGTTGTGGCAGATCTTTTGGGTCAGTATGCTAGATTATCTGCTAGATATATGTTATTCTACTATGGCAGTATGTATGTTAATGTCCCGTGGATCCAGGATCGGAACTCTGATTTTGTAACCACATTATGTGGACAGAATAACAGTACTTGTATGCACTGATTATATTTTCCCATGTATATTGTTGCACTTGCACTTTATATGATTGTATCAGTAATCGCCATATACCCGCAGTCTGATTAGGATTTTTAAATGTTCTTAAATTTTCTGTGTGGCCAGAAATGGTTATAACTCTGTGAGTATTAATAAAATTGAGTATTATTTGAACTACAACTGACTATGGAGTTATAATTTGTTATTTTGAATTTGATCTATGTATCTTAATATTGGTTTCACTAAAGGTGATACTGGATTGCTTACGCAGTGAGTATAGGGAAACAGTGTTGGTTTTTCAAGTCTGTGAGTGAGTCTGCATTGTCTTCTCTGTGGGACGGGGTGGGGGGGTTCAGGGAACTATTCAAGCTGCTGCTGGATGCTGTAGTAGACCAGCAGCTTCATGCTATTTAGTTGTTTTACTGCTTCATTAGGCAGTTTGCTTCCATGACACCTGCACCTGCCCCATATCCTGTCCTATCTCATCCTCATGGAACCCCTGCTGTCTTCTTTCCTCCCTCATGTATCCAGAGCTCATGTTCCACCCTCCAATCTCCGATTGCTGCCCTGCACAGATCTCCTGCCCCCTACTTCTTGTATGAATCTCCCTCAGAGCCCCTTCCACCTACTTGCTGTGTCCACCCCGGGCCCCTGTCTCACTCCTCTGCCTCTCATTATGGTGATGTCTAAACCGCATGCACCATAAGGGCCTTCTAACGTCACATGGTCACATGACTGTGCCCCTCCACACTGTACTGTGCCCTCTTATACCCTTTTATCCAGTCACTACATAGCAGTGTTATCCAGTTACTGTATGGCGGTTTTATCTGATCACTGTATGGAAGTATCCAGTCACTGTATGGCGGCGGTATCCAATAACTGTATGGCAATAACTATATCCTCATCCCTGCCCACGCCACCTTTTTTAGACCTGGCATAAGTGGGGAAAAGTTGCAGATTGCGGCACAAAGAACCTTTGTGCCACAATCTTTGTCAGAAATACGCCTAAAATAGGCGTATTTCTGTTTAATAAATGACCCCCTAATTGTATTATTATTCCAGGGTAGGGCTAATATCTTTATAGTATATAGATTCTAGTATATTATACTGTGGAGTGAACCCACTGAAGGTAGGGGGGGGGTGTCGTACAAAAATAAGCTGTGGGGCCCATTCAGTTCTAGCTAGTGAGGGCCCTTTTACACAGTATAATGACCCCAGTGCCCCCTCCATACAGTATAACCCCCAGTGTGGGGGCCACTGGGGGTCATTATTCTGAATGGGGGGGGCGACTGAGGGTCATTATTCTGAATGGAGGGCCACTGTGGAGTCATTATACTGTGTGGGGGGGCACTGGGGGTTATTATACTGTGTGTGTGGGGTCATTATACTGTGTTTAGGGCCACTAGTGGTCATTATACTTTATGGGGGCCACTAGGGGTCATTATACGGTGTGGGAGCCACAGGGGTACATGTATATGTAAAAAAAAATGCCACAAGGGGGCCCACTGAGATTTATCGCCTAAGGACCCACATGACCCGGGCCTGATCCTGATCTCATACTCTCTTTTTGAGTCCCTTAGGTTGTAATGTACTAAGGGTGTGTATCCAATATGCCTCTCTCCGCAATAATTGAGATTTAATATCCCCCTCTCTCCTATGTCGCTTCACTTGTTCCAATACCTGAAACCTTAGTTGGGAGATTAAATGATGGAATTTGCTGAAATGTGAGGGCAATGGTAATAGTAGGTTGCCTGTTCGAATGTCCGATTTGTGTTTGCTAATGCAATCTTTTACAGATTGCTTAGTCTCTCCAATATATAGTAAGCCACAAGGGCACTTGATTGAATACACTACATTGGATGAATCACAGGTAAAGAAACCTTTAATCTTAAAAGCTTTCCCAGTATATGGGTGGAATAATTCTCGTTTAATCACATGGGAACATTGCACACAATGCAAGCATGGATAGGTACCGCTTTTTTGATTACCAATAGTTTTTTGTGTCCAAGACGCTTTCATAGTGCCAATGTCCGCATGAACCAGCTCGTCACGATAGGTTGGGCCACGTTTATTACAAATCAGGGGCATATTTCGGAACTCTGGGACCTGAGGATACGCCCTACCCAGAAGTGACCAATGTTTATATATTATGTGGTCAAATTTTCTGCTGAAACAGTGGAATTTATGCACAAATGCAATACAAGAATCACCAGTTTTTTCAGTTTTTTGGGGTAATAGTACAGAATCAATGGCTGCTCTTAATATATGGGGTGGATAACCCCTACATTCAATCTCTGCACCATCTCCTGTACCCTCTGTTCTTGTATCAGGGGGTCAGACACAATCCTTCTGACTCTTTGTATTTCTGATTTTGGAATAGCTTTTTTTAATGTAGGAGGATGTGCACTAGAGAAAAGCAGCACACTGTTTCTGTCCGTATTTTTCCTATACAAATCAGTCAGCAAATTACCTTCCAGAAAGTATCTAAGAAGCTCACCTTCATTTGGTCATATGTGATCATAAATTGATGTAAAGCATTGACCAAACACTGACCTGTTAATAAAGGGCCCTTTACATGGGTCAAGAATCCCGCAATCATACGCCAGTCTTGATCTTCCTTGTGCTGGCGAAAGATGCGCCTGATTTGTTAAGAGCCAGAAACTGAAGTCTACACCAGCTATAGGCTGGTGTAGAGTTCAGCAATAACGTCCACCACTTTTTGGAGAAAGCCATGCCATTCTGTTAAGCCACACCCCTTTTCCCGTCACTCCGGAAAAGTGCAGAGAAGCTCAAAGAGTCACAAATTATGGTGCACACATGCCTGTGCCATAATGTGCAACTTTTTCACTGGTGTACCTTGTAGTTTACCTCTCCAATTTTCTCAAGTAACTCATAGGGCCCCTGCCACCTGGCCAGGAACTTCCTGTCCACGGTCGGCACCAGAACCAAAACCCGATCGCCCGGGTTAAAGATCCAGACGCGAGCTTGCCGATATAGATCTGACTCTGGGCTCGCTGAGCGGCCTCCATCTGCTCCCTGACAAGAGGCAAAACGGTCTCTATCCGCTGTTGCATCTTGGTAATGTACTCAAGGACACTTTTTTGCGGAGTGGGTTGCTGTTCCCACACCTCTTTGGCTACGTCCAACAAACCGCGAGGATGTCTGCCATATAGCAATTCGAAGGGCGAGAACCCAGTAGAGTCTTGGGGCACCTCTCGCACAGCAAACATGAGATAGGGCAGAAGAAGGTCCCAGTCCTTCCCATCTTTAGACACCACCCTTTTTAACATGGTTTTTAATGTTTTGTTAAACCTCTCAAGTAGACCGTCCGTTTGCGGATATACACGGACGTCCGTAACTGTTTGATATGCAGAAACTTACAGAGTTCCCTCATGACCATAAAAGGGGTCCCCTGGTCAATCAGAACCTCTTTAGGTAGCCCTACTTGGGAGAACATTTCCATTAGCTCCTTAGCTATAAGTTTAACCAATGTATGTTTTAAGGGCACCTCCTCCGGGTCCCGAGTGGTGTAGTCTAGGACAACCAAGATGTGTTGGTGTCCTCTAGTGGACTTCAGTACTGGGCCTATGAGGTCCATAGCGATTCCCTCAAACGGTACCTCGATGATCGGGAGAGGTACAAAAGGACTGCGAAAAAGGTGCTGGGGGCTAGTTGCCTGGCAGGTCGGGCAAGACTTACAGAATTTGTCCACCTTTCTAAACACACTGGGACAGTAAAACCGTTGTAATATCCGGTCATGTGTTTTCTGCATTCCCAGATGACCCAGTAGAACATGTTGGTGGGCTAACTCTAACGTGAGTTTGTGATAAGCCTGGGGCACCAGCAACTGTTCAATGGGTTCACCTGACACAACATATGGTTTAGCCGATACAACATATCCTGATGAACCACGAAACGGGGAAACACCGACTCTGCCCCAGCTTGTTGTGGTTCACCATCTACTATTAATATATTTTCTCAGGCTCGGGACAGGTTTGGGTCTCGGTGTTGTGCAGTACCAAAATTATCCACCGAGACATTGAGGTCTGCCAGCTCAGGCCCCGGCAGCAAGTCCTCCACGTCTCCCACCATTACACTCAGTGGGGTTGTCTCCCACTCTTCCACCGAAGTGGCGGTCACCCCTACCACTGGCCCTTCGGCCTCGAGTTCCCAGGGTTCTGGCCTGCCACTTCGTGAGTCAACCCCCGTGGTTAGAGACACCAGGGCAGTGGGAAAGTCTTTTAAGTCCCTATTAAATGCACAGGACCCTGACTTTCCGGCCAGTATACTCAGCGTACCGTACCAGCAAAGCTCTTACTAGGGACACCAGACTCCCTGAGTCCAGCAGGGCCTCCGCTGGAGTGTCTCTCACTTCCACCTGGCACAAGTGGTTTAGAGTTTCTGGGGTACCTGCTGCACACAGCTTCCTGGCATATAATGACTGACGGAAGCCATAGTTCGTGTCCATGGGTTCCACTTTATGTGGACAGTCAGCTCGTACATGGCCAGGCTCCTGAAACCGCCAGCAGACTATCAGAGCCGGGTCCATAGGGGGTACATCCTGGGTGGGTTTGGTTGGCACAAGTCCCTGGGTCTGGGGTGGAGATTTATGGTGTTTGACTGCCCCCCTCCCGAAAGAACCCCCCTTAAGATTCTTAGTAGCCTCGTTTCACGGTAGGTAGGTAAGCAGGGAAATAACCAAACACAGGGAAAACAAACAGAACAATTGACTAGGCCCAAAAGCTAGGGAGAAAAGGGTCACCTCCTAGCGATCCCTAAGGCTTTCTCTATACTGCTGTGCACATGTGCATACCTTAATGGTGGATATGCACATGCCCTCGTGCCTAAGCCTATACACCCTGGGAAAACCCTGAGCAGTAGGGAAAAGGGAAGAGGCGACCTGCTTCCTCAAACAGGAGGAAGCAAGCCTCACCCTAGAGGCCTAGATAAAAGACACCAAGGGAAGAAACAAAGAGGACTTATCTTGAGCTGAGCTGGAGCAGACGATCCACAACACATCCAAAGCCCACTGGAATGAGCTATAACTTGCACAGACCACTGGGAGAAGGAGGAATAAATAGCCTCACAAACAATCAACCCAGTACACCTGAGGGAAGGTGGATCCAGCTCACACCCAAACCAAAACAAAGAGAGGAGTCAGACATGTGCAGCCAGTCTGACAGAACGCCGCACATTCACAGGGCAAGGCATGACTGTACCCCCTTCCTTCTACGGGTGACTTCCGGACACCCTGGACCAACTTTATCCGGGTGTGCCCTGTGAAAGGCCCTCACCAGGCGGCTAGCACTAACATCAGAAGCCGGGATCCACATTCTTTCCTCGGGACCGTATCCCTTCCAGTGCACTAGGTACTGGAGGGAACCCTGAAGAACACGTGAGTCAAGAATCCTAGAGATCTCAAACTCTAAATTGCCATCCACCAGGACAGGGGGAGGTGGCAATGGAGATGGTTCCACAGGTTACACATATTTCTTCAGTAAAGACCTGTGAAACACATTATGGATCTTCCAGGTCTGCGGAAGATCCAGACGAAACACCATCGTGTTGACCACAGCAGAGATTTTGTAAGGGCCAATAAATTTTGGACCAAGTTTCCAAGATGGTACCTTGAGCTTAATGTTTTTAGTGGACAACCACACCGAATCACCCACACACAGGTCAGGACCAGTCATACATCTCCTGTCAGCCATTTGTTTATATCTTTCACCCATCTTTTCCAAATTAACTTGGATCTTCTGCCAGATAGATGACAAGGCGGAAGAGAATCTCTCCTCTTCTGGCATTCCAGAAAATCCAGTCCCAGAAAAAGTACCAAACTGTGGGTGAAAACCATATGTGACAAAAAATGGTGACTTATCAGTGGACTCCTGTCTACGGTTATTCAAGGCAAATTCGGCTAGAGACAAGAACAAGGACCAGTCATCCTGGTTCTCGGCAACCAGGTTCTGGTTAGTGCGCTCTGTCTGACCATTCAACTGGGGATGAAAAGCTGAAGAGAAAAACAGTGGAATTCCCAGACGAGAGCAAAAGGCCCTCCAAAACCTGGAAACAAATTGCGTCTCCCTATCAGACACCACATCAGAGGGAATGCCATGTAGTTTTACAATGTTATTGATAAAAACCTGAGCGAGAGTTTTGGCATTGGGCAAGCTAGGTAACGGTACAAAGTGGGCCATCTTACTGAGCGGTCCACTACCACCAAAATCACAGTTTTCCCAGAGGAACTCGGTAAATCGGTAATAAAGTCCATGGACAAATGAGTCCAAGGACGAGACGGGATGGACAAAGGAAGAAGGTATCCTGAAGGTCGAGTGTGAGCCACCTTCGCACGTGCAAAGGTCTCACAAGCTGCCACATAACCCTGCACACTCTTGCACAACCCTGGCCACCAGAATCTCTGGGAAATAAGATCTATGGTGGATTTGCTTACAGGATGTCCCGCAAGGACCATATCATGATGTTCCTTGAACACCCTGTATCGCAGTTCAGCAGGAACAAACAACTTGTCTGGAGGACAGGAATCAGGAGCCTCCTCCTGGGCCCCCAACACCTCCATCTCCAACTCGGGGTACAGAGCGGAAACCACCACTCCATCAGCCAAAATCGGAGTGGGATCCTCCGAATCACTCTCCCCAGGAAAACTTCGTGACAACGCATCTGCCTTGACGTTTTTAACCCCAGAGCGAAAGGTGACCACAAAATTGAACCTAGTAAAAAACAGTGACCACCTAGCCTATCTAGGATTCAGGCGCTTAGCAGACTGCAGGTAAGCCAAATTCTTGTGGTCTGTATATACCGTAATAGGATGAGTAGCCCCTTCCAACCAGTGATTCTTCAAAGGCCAATTTAATGGCCTCCTACATCATAATTTCTTTCAGCGGCAGAGAGTTTTTTGGAGAAAAAAGCACACGGATGCCATTTCCTTTGGCATGGACCCTGTGACAGAACTGCTCCGACCCCCACTTCTGATGCATCAACCTCCACGACGAACGGTTGAGACACATTAGGTTGCATCAGAATGGGAGCAGACGCAAAACATTTCTTAATAGCAGAAAAGGCCTGTAATGCCTCATCCGACCAGACAGAGAAGTTGGCGCCTTTTTTAGTCATATCTGTCAAAGGTTTTACAATGGTGGAATAATTCAAGATGAATTTTCTGTAGTAATTGCTAAAACCCAAAAACCGCATCAGAGCTTTCTGATTCTCAGGTCGGTCCTATTCCAGTACCGCCTGGACCTTTTCGGAGTCCATATGAAAACCAGAGTCAGAAAGCAGGTATCCCAAAAACGGTAGCTCCTGGACAGCAAATACAAATTTTTCCAATTTTGCATACAATTTATTCTCCCGAAGGATCGACAACACCTGTCTCACGTGATCCTGATGGGTCTCCAAATCGGGTGAGTAAATTAGTATGTCATAAAGGTAAATAACAATAAACCTTCCCACTAAATGATGGAAAATTTCATTGACAAATCACTGAAAGACCGCTGGCAGATTAGTTAAACCAAAGGGCATGACAAGATTCTCAAAATGACCTTCGGGTGTATTAAAGGCCATTTTCCACTCATCTCCTTCCTTTAAGCTGATCAAATTATAAGCTCCTCTTAAATCCAACTTGGAGAACACCTTGGCTCGGACAATTTGATAAAATAGATCAGAAATCAAAGAAAGGGGATACAGATCACAGACCGTAATGAGATTCAATTCCCGGAAATCTAAACATGGTCTAAGTGATCCGCATTTCTTTTTTTACGAAAAAGAAGTCGGCGGCCACAGGGGACTTAGATGGCCTAATATGTCCCTTTGCCAAACTCTCGGCAATATACTTCCGCATAGCCTCTCTTTCGAGTTGAGAAAGGTTGTATAGCCGAGATTTTGGCAGTTTAGCTCCAGGGATGAGATTGACCGGACAATCATATTCTCGATGGTGGGGCAGCTCCTGAGCTCCACCCTCCGAGAATACATCTGCAAAATCAGAGAGAAACTGAGGTAGGACCGTAGTTAACACCCCTGAACAAAATTCACTCCAGCTATTGATTTGTCTTGTTTGCCAGTCAATAGTAGGGTTATGCTTTATCAACCATGGTAAACCTAGAACCATCAGAGCCGGCAAGCCCCTCTTAACAAAACAAGAAATGGACTCAACATGTGAATCACCCACCCTTAACTGAATGTCATGAACGATATGATTAAGACTCTTTTGTGAGAGAGGGGAGGAATCAATAGCAAACACTGGTATTACCTTTTCTAATGTGCTAGTTCTAAAACAAAGATTTTGGAGAAAATGAAAGTCAATAAGGTTTACCCCCGCACCACTGTCACCAAATACCTCAAAATCTAAATTTCCCAAATCTAGCGCCACCATGGCAGGCAGGAGGAAACGGGTATTGCAGGGAGAATGCATATTAGCTTGCTCAGACTCCCCATTCACACTACCAAGAGTCAGGGAAGTTTTTTCTTTCTCTTTATCTGAATACCTCAGTAGTTTTTCATTACCGTTTTGAGGTTTAACAAAAGGACACGCATAAACAAAATGACCTTCTTTACCACAGTAGTAACATAGCTTATTCAGCTTTCTAAAATTCCTATCACCTGAGCGAAAGAAAACCTGGCCCAACTGCATAGGCTTCACTCCTGCCCCAGATTCAAATGTCATATTTCCCAGGGGAATAGGTGGGACAGATCCACTTTCAGACAAGACCCCCCACTCGAGAGGAATCCTATACCTCTCTCTAATACGTCTATCAAACCGCACTGCCAAAGACATGGCCGTCTCCAATGAATCGGGATATTCATGAAAAGCAAAGGCATCTTTCAACCTCTCAGATAGCCCCTGACAAAACTGACTCCGGAGTGCAGGATCATTCCACCCCGAGTCAGTTGCCCATCTTCTAAATTCTGCACAATACGACTCCACAGTACGTTCTCCCTGTAACAAACTGCACAACTTAGATTCAGCCATGGAGACCCAGTCTGGGTCATCATAAATGAAGCCCAAGGCTTTGAAAAATTCATCCACCGACCGGAGGGATGGTGATTCAGTCGACAGAGAAAAAGCCCAGGTCTGCGAGTCCCCTTTGAGCAGAGATATAATGATCCCCACTCTTTGGTTCTCGTAACCAGATGAAATTGGCCGCAGACGAAAATACAACCTGCAGGACTCTCTGAACCAAATAAAGTCATCACCACCCTCTGAGAACCTATCAGGGAGAGCGACTTTAGGCTCAAAGCAGACCCGATTTCCTCCAACGGCGCCAGACGCCAGAGCATTCTGAAACTGTGCAACAGAACTGCGGAGGTCAGCAACCTCCAGCGATAATCCCTGTATAGGATCAACCAAAGCATCTAAAGCCTCCATTTTGCAAACAGCAGGGAAATGACAATTTTAGGGCGGGTTAAAAAGTCATGGTAGGTAGGTAAGCAGGGAAATAACCAAACACAGGGAAAACACACAGAACAATTGACTAGGCCCAAAAGCTAGGGAGAAAAGGGTCACCTCCTAGCGATCCCTAAGGCGTTCCCTATACTGCTGTGCACATGTACATACCCTAATGGTGGATATGCACATGCCCTCGTGCCTAAGTCTATACACCCTGGGAAAACGCTGAGCAGTAGGGAAAAGGGAAGAGGCAACCTGCTTCCTCTAACAGGAGAAGCAAGCGTCTCCCTAGAGGCCTAAATAAAAGACACCAAGGGAAGAAACAGAGAGGACTTATATTGAGCTGAGCTGGGGCAGACAATTCACAACACATCCAAAGCCCACAGGAATGAACTATAACCCGCACAGGCCACTGGGAGAAGGAGGAATAAATAGCCTCGCTAACAATCAACCCAGTACATCTGAGGGAAGGTGGATCCAGCTCAAACCCAAACCGAAACAAAAGAGAGGAGTCAGACATGTGCAGCCAGTCTGACAGATCTCCGCACATTCACAGGGCACGGCGTGACAACATCTGGCTGGTGTTCCCTGCAACAGAGAGTGCCCCGGAGGATTTCCTGCTGTCTTCCCATCCACTGTATGCCAGATCAGGGAGGCTCGGCTAACCATGAGTACATGAACTATTACACCCATCGGTCCACCGTGAGCCTCACGTGTTTCCCCTGTGGTTTGGTAGCATTGCACAGGACACGGAACAGAACAGAATCAGAAAACATGACAAATTACATAAATTCAGAATCAGGTGAAACCACACCGAAGTGCGGACAGAATGATCCCTAGGATCAGCAGCAATGGGACAACACCCAACAAGCAACACATAGACGGAGTACAGACAGAACCGAGCAGAGAACTGACCTACAGACAAAAGCACATACACTGACCCCAGCAACCAGCTCACAAGAAGAAAAGGTTTCCTAATGAGGGTACCTGGGAGGACACACCCCAGGAAACAACACAGGGAGATTAACCCTTCCAGGTCAGGGAGAACCAGAAAACTCAGAACCCTGCAGTACGGAGCGTTGCCCATGGCAACCAGGAACACCGAACCAGAATACAGGAACAGAAATGCAGATACAGTCAAAGGGGTACACACGTACACGGGCAGAGTACACATTAGACACCGCAGCCAGTACGTAGCCCCTAGCAACCAGCCTATACAGAAACTTGCAGCCAGTATGCAAGGGGACGTACAGCCAGCCTACATGGCAACACACATCACGGTGAACCGCATGGGTTCGTAGATTTTTTTTTTTAAAGTTAAGATTTGGGCCGAACCAAAGTTGCTCCAATTGCCCTGAAAGTTGGTATATACACTCACCTAAAGAATTATTAGGAACACCATACTAATACGGTGTTGGACCCCCTTTTGCCTTCAGAACTGCCTTAATTCTACGTGGCATTGATTCAACAAGGTGCTGATAGCATTCTTTAGGCTACATATTGATAGGATAGCATCTTGCAGTTGATGGAGATTTGAGGGATGCACATCTAGGGCACGAAGCTTCAGTTCCACCACATCCCAAAGATGCTCTATTGGGTTGAGATCTGGTGACTGTGGGGGCCATTTTAGTACAGTGAACTCATTGTCATGTTCAAGAAACCAATTTGAAATGATTCGAGCTTTGTGACATGGTGCATTATCCTGCTGGAAGTAGCCATCAGAGGATGGATACATGTTCTCATTCTGTTTACGCCAAATTCGGACTCTACCATTTGAATGTCTCAACAGAAATCGAGACTCATCAGATCAGGCAACATTTTTCCAGTCTTCAACAGTCCAATTTTGGTGAGCTCGTGCAAATTGTAGCCTCTTTTTCCTATTTGTAGTGGAGATGGGTGGTACCCGGTGGGGTCTTCTGCTGTTGTAGCCCATCCGCCTCAAGGTTGTGCATGTTGTGGCTTCACAAATGCTTTGCTGCATACCTCAGTTGTAACGAGTGGTTATTTCAGTCAACGTTGCTCTTCTATCAGCTTGAATCAGTCGGCCCATTCTCCTCTAACCTCTAGCATCCACAAGGCATTTTTGCCCAGAGGACTGCCGCATACTGGATGTTTTTCCCTTTTCACACCATTCTTTGTAAACCCTAGAAATGGTTGTGCGTGAAAATCCCAGTAACTGAGCAGATTGTGAAATACTCAGACCGGCCCGTCTGGCACCAACAACCATGCCACGCTCAAAATTGCTTAAATCTTTCTTTCCCATTCTGACATTCAGTTTGGAGTTCAGGAGATTGCCTTGACCAGGACCACACCCCTAAATGCATTGAAGCAACTGCCATGTAATTGGTTGACTAGATACTTGCATTAATGAGAAATAGAACAGGTGTTCCTAATAATTCTTTAGGTGAGTGTATAACCCCCTCTAGTCTCCTAGGATTTCCAAATTTTTTGGAAGGCTTTAGGAAATCTATTTTCGTGGTTTTTTTTTTAACTATTAGGGAGGCTTATCCTTGTTGCGGTCTGCTATTGGCTGCTTTCCCACCCCACCCCATCACTGACTGTTTTGATCCGCGCGGCGGGGAGATGCAGCAGTGGCCATGCAGGGAGCAGGAGCTATGTGGGTGCCAGGGAGCAGGGTTTTGAGCTTTGGTGGGCATGTTTTACACATTGGATAACACCTTTAATTACCTCTTTCACGTGGTCAGTATTTGGTGAGTATTTATAAGCCAAAAACAGGTGTAGGTCCAAAACAGAGATAAAATGTAATTGTAGCTATACCCCTTTGTAGCAGAAGGGTTTCACCGCCAGAGACGTCCTTTTCCCAATGGTGAGAGGTGCTGCAGGAACTCCATGGTCTTCAGTGAGGGAAGCAGGAACAGCTCTTACAAGAGCTAGTGAACTGCGATATAGTGTTTTCCCCAATAAGAGACAGATCTTAGTATTGAGAGTGAAGATGAACTGCCTTTATTGGTGCCACACTTGGCCTTATATGCAAGTCCCCATGTCAGGGGACCTCCCATCTGGACCTGATGGGGAACTGTATGACAAACACAGAGACCAATGGAAACAGGACACAAAATGCCTCCCCTCTGCCTGGGAGATAATTTGGTCAGGGAGAGAATTAGGTCAGATACAATTACCAAACACAATTAACAAAACACAATAGGCTCTGCCTGTGATACAATTACCAAACATAATGGGCTAACTTAATCACTCACAGGCAGAAAAAAAGGTTTTGAAGCCAAATACATTACAGGGGCCATATAGAAAAGGGAACAGTGGGCATCCAATGAATAACCAGGTGGGCAAATGAATAGTGGTGAAATCCAAAGGGCAAAGAGTCTGTCACAGTAATTAAAATACACTGCTCAAAAAAATAAAGGGAACACAAAAATAACACATCCTAGATCTGAGTTAATTAAATATTCTTCTGAAATACTTTGTTCTTTACATAGTTGAATGTGCTGACAACAAAATCACACAAAAATTAAAAAATGGAAATCAAATTTTTCAACCCATGGAGGTCTGGATTTGGAGTCACACTCAAAATTAAAGTGGAAAAACACACTACAGGCTGATCCAACTTTGATGTAATGTCCTTAAAACAAGTCAAAATGAGGCTCAGTAGTGTGTGTGGCCTCCACGTGCCTGTATGACCTCCCTACAACGCCTGTGTATGCTCCTGATGAGGTGGTGGACGGTCTCCTGAGGGATCTCCTCCCAGACCTGGACTAAAGCATCTGCCAACTCCTGGACAGTCTGTGGTGCAACTTGGTGGATAGAGCGAGACATGATGTCCCAGATGTGCTCAATTGGATTCAGGTCTGGGGAACGGGCGGGCCAGTCCATAGCATCAATGCCTTCGTCTTGCAGGAACTGCTGACACACTCCAGCCACATGAGGTCTAGCCTTGTCTTGCATTAGGAGGAACCCAGGGCCAACCGCACCAGCATATGGTCTCACAAGGGGTCTGAGGATCTCATCTCGGTACCTAATGGCAGTCAGGCTACCTCTGGCGAGCACATGGAGGGCTGTGCGGCCCTCCAAAGAAATGCCACCCCACACCATTACTGACCCAATGCCAAACCGGTCATGCTGGAGGATGTTGCAGGCAGCAGAACGTTCTCCACGGTGTCTCAAGACTCTGTTACGTCTGTCACATGTGCTCAGTGTGAACCTGCTTTCATCTGTGAAGAGCACAGGGTGCCAGTGGCGAATTTGCCAATCTTGGTGTTCTCTGGCAAATGCCAAACGTCCTGCACGGTGTTGGGCTGTAAGCACAACCCCCACCTGTGGACGTCGGGCCCTCATATCACCCTCATGGAGTCTGTTTCTAACCGTTTGAGCAGACACATGCACATTTGTGGCCTGCTGGAGGTCATTTTGCAGGGCTCTGGCAGTGCTTCTCCTGTTCCTCCTTGCACAAAGGCGGAGGTAGCGGTCCTGCCGCTGGGTTGTTGCCCTCCTACGGCCTCCTCCACGTCTCATGATGTACTGGCCTGTCTCCTGGTAGCGCCTCCATGCTCTGGACACTACGCTGACAGACACAGCAAACCTTCTTGCCACAGCTCGCATTGATGTGCCATCCTGGATAAGCTGCACTACCTGAGCCACTTGTGTGGGTTGTAGACTCCGTCTCATGCTACCACTAGAGTGAAAGCACCGCCAGCATTCAAAAGTGACCAAAACATCAGCCAGGAAGCATAGGAACTGAGAAGTGGTCTGTGGTCACCACCTGAAGAACCACTCCTTTATTGGGGGTGTCTTGCTAATTGCCTATAATTTCCACCTGTTGTCTATCCCATTTGCACAACAGCATGTGAAATTGATTGCCACTCAGTGTTGCTTCCTAAGTGGACAGTTTGATTTCACAGAAGTGTGATTGACTTGGAGTTACATTGTGTTGTTTAAGTGTTCCCTTTATTTTTTTGAGCAGTGTATTTGCATCTCATCTGTGTTATGAAGTGACTCCTGCTATAGACTTAAAAATACTGCCCAAATACTGACCATGTGAAAGAGGCCTTACGGCCTTACGGATGTTCAAAATACAGGATCTCCTTTTTTTCTGTTCTTCTGATGGATCAATAGAAAATAAAAATAAATTGTGATGTCAACATGGACAAACAGGGACAATAGTGGCCCCATAACAGAGTGGGGATGGGGGCCAACAACAATGACAGTAACAGAGACAATGGTGGCCCCATGACAGAGTGGAAAGGGGGGTAGCATCAGTGGCATACAGCACAAGATGGTGGCAGATTACATTGGTAGCAGAACCCAACAGCAGTGTGATAGCAAGGCCCAGTGGTATGCATATTCTTTTAAAAATTCAACATGTACATAACAGTAGGCCAAGAAGTCCCATTGTAGGAATTGCAGTAGAGGCAACAGGGGGTGGCAGCATAAGAATGGTGGCAGCAGCACGTGGCCCATTTTGCTGAATATTCTGGTGTGCCTGCACACTACAGCATGTTCGTTAGTGGCAGAATAATTTACAGTATTCTGTTGCATCAGGCACTGACATCTGGAAATCCGGGTTTATCCATGCCTTATTCGTTTTTATGAAGGTTAGTCTCTCAACATTTTGGGAAGGAATCAGAGTTCTCTTAGGGTTAACTATGCGCCCCGCCGCACTGAACACCCGCTCTGATGACATACTACTGGCTGGGCAGGAAAGCATGCCCATGGAAAAGTTTGCCAGTTGCTGCCACGCTTCAAGTTTACATGCAAAGTTGTCTAAGGGATCTTGGATCATGGGTGACATGGTGCAGTCCAGGTATGCTGAGTGGTTTCTTCAGTAGGTGGCTGAAGAAAACTGCTCATCAGAGACCCCAGACTAAAGTTGCTGCATATGGAGATGGTGATGCTCCTACCCCCACCCCCAACCAGTCATGGCAATGGAGCGTGGGCACAGAGGGTCCCCCCCTGGTCAGACCTTCCTGAGGCCGGGTTATGGCACTCATAGGCAGCGACTAACTGGCTACACAGAATGTCTCTATAATAGTCCATTTTTGCAGGTAGTCTCGAGAGTAGCAGATGGTGTACCCCTCCACGTTTGGCTGCAGATCTCCCACTGCCTTCACATTGCTGTCTCACGGGCATGCTGTCACCCACGCCTACTGATGATGACGATGCCCCCTCTTCACCTGGCTCCCACGTGCAATCGGCTACATCATCATCTACTTCTGTTTGGTCGTCACTTGTGCCACCGTCCCCTGTCACTTGCGCACGTCCCTGACCTCTTGCAACATGTGCTCCCAACTAGACTGTCATCATCAGTAGTTGCACACCTAGAAGAGTTTGCAGCAGACCACTCCTCCAAGCCTGTGCTCGCAGCAGTCGCATGATGGCATTGGTAGTATGAAAGAGGCAGTGGCAGCAGCCGTACAGAACATAATGGTTAGAAAGTGACATAGGTGGCATGATGCAGGCTGCAGCAGCACTTGTAAAGAATGAATAGTTGGCAAGTGGCATTAGTGGCATAATGCAGGCCACAGCAGCAGCCATACAGAACATGATGGTTGAAAAGTGGCATTAGGGAAAGTCAAAGTAAACAGATAGACAGCAGTGGCATGAAGGACGTCACAGCAGCAGTCATACAGAACATGATGGTTGGCAAATGGCATTAGTGCCATCATGCAGGCCACAGCAGCAGCAGTACAGAACGTGATGGTTGGAAAGTGGCATGATGCAAGCCACAGCAGCAGCTGCACAGAACGTGATGGTAGGCAGACAGACAGCAACAGTGGCAAGATCGGGCACCACCAGCAAGGAGAGTGCTGCTTGTTGCACAGCTCATGTGCTTCAATAGACCTTTGGTACCTATACTTGTGTTTGAACGGCCAGGGCTCATTTAAACCCTGCAGGAAATGCTCGCACAGAGCTACAGGCAGCCAAGCTGGGCTTAGCTCTGGCACGTTTTGGCCCTAATTCACCCACAGCATCAGCATCACCAGATCCCAAAGCATATGTGGCTTTGGCTGTTCGTTGGGAGGTATGTGGCCTCTGCTCTTTATTGCTGCCACCACTTATGTTGGCGCCTCCTCAGCACCTTGATCCAACTTCCAGGTCCTGTCTAGAACACAATCTTCATCAGAGTCCTCACCCTCCCTGCCGGTTTTAGCAGACTGTGAGATATCATGGTGGGCTCCTGAGCCCCTTCCCTTACTCTGTGTTTTCTCCGACAGCCACTGTCATTGCCCCACCACCAATGCCATGGCTACAGGTGTCATAATGTCATGGCTACAGATGCCACTATTACCACCACTATCAACACAGGTGTGCATGGGGTCACCAGCCTCCTCCCCAAACTCCTCCTCAAGACAGCCCAAATGGTGAGGGCTCTCACACAAGTCGTGAACAGAGAGACTCTCTTGACTATCTGTCATAGGACGTGGTGGGGTTTTATTGCCACTTCTTAGGAAAAAGGAAGGTGCCCATCTAGGAAGGAGCAGTGAAGACTGGGAGGATTCCATTGAAATCCTTCTTTGGGACTGCAAGTAGGAGTAGCAGGAGGAACATTGTGAACTCTGGCTCCACAACAAAGTGTTGGACTCTGAAGTTACCTCTGCAATGAGCAGGATACGGGGTATAGTTACACAGACACCAAATTATGCAGTGGGTCAGGATATGGGTATAATAGTCTATAGTTTTGTTTGTGACTCCAATTGCAGCGTGTGTAGGTTACTGTCAACAGGGTTATAACTCACGCCCCAGGTTAAGAATGCTAGAGTGGTGTAATGTCTCTGTATGGTGGTGATAAATGGTGTCAACGGTGTCTCCTACCTGGGTACGGCTGAACTCCTGGCTCCTGGCTCACTAGCAATAAATCGAGTGTAGTGTTAGTAGTAGTAATAGAGGGATTTTGTAGCAGAAATTTAGATCCAGACCTTTGGTAAAGTTCAAACTTGTCTTTACTGATTGTAACTTTCATCCAAGCAAGATACAGCTTTAGTCTTTGGTCCCAGCAGGTATTGGCAATGTTTGGCAGGAATTTATCTTCTGCTCTATCAACCTGGAGCTTGCAGGAAAGGACGTCTGCTTTGTAGCTCTATACTGTGGCAGGAATTTGGCTTCTGCACTCTCTATCTTCTGCTGTATGGGGATTGACTAGCTGAGGAGGAATATGGCTTCTCCTGGGTCTCTGGAACTTGACTCACAGTTATCTTCTCAGGGATGCTTTCTTCGTGGAACTGGAGTTTGTCTGCTTGATTCATCCAGCTGAGGCTGCACGGTTCAGGCTGGGGGTTGTGATCAATGTCTCAGCTGAGACAAGATCCTGGCTTTCCTCTCTATCTCAGGGAGCTCCTTCTTGCACACCCTACCCCCAGCAGGGGGTAGGCTACACTCCTAACTTCCTTCTCTCCCCATGCTGCAGGATGTGGGCGCAGCCCACTCTGCTCACAGAGGGGGAGCTAAGCCGGAACAAACTATTCCAGATTAGATGTACTAAACTGAACCTAAGTCCTTACTAACACATTGCTGCCACCTGCTGGTTAACATGGAAATTCTAACAATTATTAGATTTAACAAGGTTTTATGCACATCTGTGAAGACATAATGCAAAAATATATCAGATGACAAGGTAAACTCTCTTAACAGATTGTAGCGGGGTAGAAGAGTTTAGTAACACAACTCTGGGGTGTTACACCTCTACATCATCCTGCTGCGACTGAGATATGGAGTGAGCCATCCAATCCACAATCTCATCCTCTTTCTCTTCACCTAAAATGTTGTGCCTTTACATAGCCAGCAGGGAACACTTGCGACCAACTACTACTACTACTACTACTACTACTATTACTTCTGGCTGTATAGTTGGTGTTGCTTCTACCCACATTCTGGCTCTGGGTTTTTCATCTGTAGCCTGGAAATTTTTGGGCCTCTTAGATAATCTTGTGCACTACCTTGTGTATTAGTGTAGTTATCATTATCAAGTATATATGCTGCTAGTTTGAATTTAACCAACCCCCGACCCCCCCTTCCCCTGCGTAAATTGATGTGTGACTAAAGGGAAACTGATCTAGGCCTAAATTCCTTATCCCTCCCAGATACTTTTGTGTGCTGGCCTGTGTATTGGTGTTGATTTGTGATGGGCGCGAATATTCGAATAACAAATATTAATCGTGAATATCGGCACTTCAAGAATTCGTGAATATTTAGAATATAGTAATATATATTCGGAATTTCGAATATTCTAGATTTTATTTTCATCAGTAACCTCCCTTCTTGCTTGTGGACCAATGAGAAGACTGCAATGTCTTTGTCTGAGCTTAGCAACATCCCTATACATAGTGCTGTGATGTCACAAGTTCACAACAATACTTAGAGGACCAATCACTAATAAGTAGTCAATAAGTGCGCCAAAATATTCGAATCGTTAGTGCTGATTTTGCAATTGTGAATATATTGGAGCACTCTATCTGCATATAAAGCTATTGTAATGTTCTGCCGTGCCAACCATTCTCTCCAGTCTCAGGAAACTTCCCGCAGCTTAAAAAATGTAGCCATATTTCACGTGCATTACAACAATATTACATTGTCGATTTTTCGCGATTAAGAAAATAACCTCAAATTCACGAATTCGCAAATTTATGACGAATACTCTAACAAATATTCGTGAAATATCGCAAATTCGAATATTACCACTGCCTCTCATCACTACTGCTGATCACCTATATGTTGGTTTAATTAAATTGAACAAGTCCCAATAAAACTATATACGTAAATGGACAATTGAGGCATGACGCTCAATTGCTTGTTAATACACAGGTAGATTGCTGCTATACCTTGTGTCTTGGAGTAAACACATACACTCACCTAAAGAATTATTAGGAACACCATACTAATACGGTGTTGGACCCCCTTTTGCCTTCAGAACTGCCTTAATTCTACGTGGCATTGATTCCACAAGGTGCTGATAGCATTCTTTAGAAATGTTGGCCCATATTGATAGGATAGCATCTTGCAGTTGATGGAGATTTGAGGGATGCACATCCAGGGCACAAAGCTCCCGTTCCACCACATCCCAAAGATGCTCTATTGGGTTGAGATCTGGTGACTGTGGGGGCCATTTTAGTACAGTGAACTCATTGTCATGTTCAAGAAACCAATTTGAAATGATACGAGCTTTGTGACATGGTGCATTATCCTGCTGGAAGTAGCGATCATAGGATGGATACATGTTCTCATTCTGTTTACGCCAAATTCGGACTCTACCATTTGAATGTCTCAACAGAAATTGAGACTCATCAGACCAGGCAACATTTTTCCAGTCTTCAACAGTCCAATTTTGGTGAGCTCGTGCAAATTGTAGCCTCTTTTTCCTATTTGTAGTGGAGATGAGTGGTACCCGGTGGGGTCTTCTGCTGTTGTAGCCCATCCACCTCAAGGTTGTGCGTGTTGTGGCTTCACAAATGCTTTGCTGCATACCTCGGTTGTAACGAGTGTTTATTTCAGTCAACGTTGCTCTTCTATCAGCTTGAATCAGTCGGCCCATTCTCCTCTGACCTCTAGCATCCACAAGGCATTTTTGCCCACAGGACTGCCGCATACTGGATGTTTTTCCCTTTTCACACCATTCTTTGTAAACCCTAGAAATGGTTGTGCGTGAAAATCCCAGTAACTGAGCAGATTGTGAAATACTCAGACTGGCCCGTCTGGCACCAACAACCATGCCACGCTTAAAATTGCTTAAATCATCTTTCTTTCCCATTCTGACATTCAGTTTGGAGTTCAGGAGATTGTCTTGACCAGGACCACACCCCTGAATGCATTGAAGCAACTGCCATGTGATTGGTTGACTAGATAATTGCATTATTGAGAAATAGAACAGGTGTTCCTAATAATTCTTTAGGTGAGTGTATATATGCTGGTTTAATTACATTTAACAATCCCCCCAAAAATTTTTGATTCATGAGGAGCAGGACACCGCCATCTTGATTGAAGATCTTGCACGAAATCCCGTGCACAGTGACGTATGACATCACCACACTGGCTGCACAAGATTTTGCACTAGATAGCATCAGCCGGCTCATCGCGATCAAATGGATGAAGTAAGTATCATTTAATTATTTTAGTTTTATTTTTCACTGTGTTATTACTGTCAGATGCCGCAATCCGCTATGAACGCGGCATCTGAGAAGTACAATGACGGAGAGCAGCGCAATTATTGCATCCACTACTTACAAAGAAATGCGCTTTGTGAAGTAATTTGTTCTCTCTTTTGATGAATTATTATTTTGATAGACAGACAGAAACACAGATAGATAGATAGATAGATAGATAGATAGATAGATAGATAGATAGATAGATAGATAGAGTGGATATAAAAAGTCTACACACCCTGTTAAAATGTTAGGTTTCTGTGATGTAAAAAAATGAGACAAAGATAAATCATTTCAGAACTTTTTCCACCTTTAATGTGACCTATAAACTGTACAACTCAATTGAAAAACAAACTGAAATATTTTAGGTGGAGGGAGGAAAACAAAAATAACTAAAATAATGTGGTTGCATAAGTGTGCACACCCTCTTATAACTGGGGATGTAGCTGTGTTCAGAATTAAGCAATCACATTCAAAATCATGTTAAATAGGAGTCAGCATACACCTGCCATCATTTAAAGTGCCTCTAATTAACCCCAAATAAAGTTCAGCTGCTCTAGTTGGTCTTTCCTGAAATTTTCTTAGTCGCATCTCACAGCAAAAGCCACGGTCCACATAGAGATTCCAAAGCATCAGAGGGACCTCATTGTTAAAAGGTATCAGTCAGGAGAAGGGTACAAAAGAGTTTTCAAGGCATTAGATATACCATGGAACACAGTGAAGACAGTCATTATCAAGTAGAGAAAATATGGCACAACAGTGACATTACCAAGAACTGGACGTTCCTCCAAAATGAAAAGACGAGAAGAAAACTGGTTTGGGAGGCTACCAAGAGGCGTACAGCAACATTAAAGGAGCTGCAGGAATATCTGGCAAGTACTGGCTGTGTGGTACATGTGACAACAATCTCCCGTATTCTTCATATGTCTGGGCTATGGGGTAGACGAAAGCCGAAGAAAAACATCCAAGCCAGGCTACATTTTGCAAAAACACATCTGAAGTCTCCCAAAAGCATGTGGGAAAAGGTGTTATGGTCTGATGAAACCATGGTTGAACTTTTTGGCAATAATTCCAAAAGATATGCTTGGCCCAAAAACAACACTGCACATCACCAAAAGAACACCATACCCACAGTGAAGCATGGTGGTGGCAGCATCATTGTCATGGTCTTACCTTCTTGCTGTTCTCCTTCGTTTGACATGTGCTGGCGGCCATCTTGGTTTCTGGGTTTCTTGTAGCCTTCCACCCTGCGGCTTATCCCTCCCACTGGGAGGAGCTGGATGCCTAGCTCATATATATAGGAGGTCTGTGGCTTCAGTTCCTTGCTTGGTCCTCCTGTGTTCACATGCTTCTAAGACTGCTGCTGCTTCTGGTTCCTGATCCTGGCTTCGTCTGACTACCCTGCTGGTTCCTGATCCTGGCTTCGTCTGACTACCCTGCTGGTTCCTGATCCTGGCTTCGTCTGACTACCCTTCTGGTTCCTGATCTCTGGCCTCTCAAAGACTCTGCTTCGGTTTCACCATTCGTTTGGACTTTTGCTTTACAGCTTTATTTTCAATAAAGCCTTCTTATTTTCACTTATCTCTTGTTGTACGTCTGGTTCATGGTTTCGTGACATTAGGACCAAGCCATGAGTTCTGACGGTACAGGGCCATCCTCGCTACCCATGCTGGTTGCCAGACTTGATCAGCAGGATCACCTGTTGGGTCGGTTCGCTGTGGCGTTGCAAACCCTGCTTGAACGCACGGCTCATTTCGCTCCCGTTGCCGATGGGTCGGTTGTCGCTCCTACTGCCGCTCCGGTTGTTGCGCCAGAGTCTACCCCGACACCTGTTGTTGCGCCTGCGGTGTTTCGGGGTATGACTGGTTCTGCCCCTCTTCCACAGCGCTTTGGGGGAGAGCCAACTCAGTGCCGAGGTTTCCTTAACCAGGTGGGCATTTATTTCGAGTTGCTGCCACATGCCTTTCCTACTGAGAGATCAAAGGTGGGCTTCTTGATCTCGCTGCTCTCGGACAAGGCCTTGGCCTGGGCCAGCCCTTTATGGGAGAACAACAATCCGGTGGTTGCCGAGTTTTCCGGTTTTGTTGCTTCTCTTCGGAAGGTATTCGATGTGCCGGCTCGTGCTGCCTCTGCCGCGAAGCTCCTTATGTCCATCAGACAGGGTTCACGATCCGTAGCTGAATACGCCATTGAGTTTCGTACCCTGGCAGCAGAGGTGGGCTGGAATAATGAGGCTCTGGTCGCTGCTTTCTCTCATGGTCTCTCGGATGCCTTGAAGGATGAGGTTGCAGCTAAGGACCTACCAGTGGAGCTCGAGTCTCTTATTTCTTTCCTGATTTTGATTGACACCAGACTCAGGGAGAGACCTTCCTTTAAGGAGAGCCTGCGGAGGTCTTCTAACAGATTGGCGCCTACGTTTGCTGTCCCACCCGTGCCTCCCTCTCCTCCCACGCCTCCTGGGGATGACTTGTCTGGGGGTGAACCCATGCAGCTGGGGTTTGCTCGCCTGTCCGAGGGGGAGAGGGTACTCCGGAGACGCGAGGGTCGATGCATGTACTGTGGTCTCGGTGGGCATTTTCGGTTGGCATGTCCGAACCGTCCGGGAAACGCTCGTACCTGAGATCCTGTCGGGGGCAGATCTTGGGTGGAGTCTCCTCGTCCCCGGTTTCCCGTGTTGACAAACCACTGATCACTGTTGTCCTCTCCTGGGTCGGGGGCTCGGTGACGACCCAGGCGTTGGTGGACTCTGGTGCTGGTGGTTTGTTCATTGATAGTGTGTTCGCTGCCGCCAATTCCATTCCTCTGCAGGCTCGAGGTTCCCCACTGGCTCTTGAGGCGATAGACGGCAGACCCCTTCTGTCGTCACACGTGACTCATGAGACCCTTCCAGTGGGGATAGCCATTGGTGCCGTTTACAGAGAGTCGGTCTGCCTCCAGGTTATTTCGTCTCCACACTACTCGGTGGTCTTGGGGTACCCCTGGCTCCAGAAGCATAATCCGACTTTCGATTGGAGATCGGCCGAGATCCTCTCGTGGTCACCGCAGTGTGGGGCTAGTTGCATCCATGGGCCTGTCAAGTTGCTGTGTACTTCCTCGGACTCTCTGTTGCCTCCTGAATACGAGGAGTATCGGGATGTATTCGATAAGGTGCGCGCGGTTGCCCTACCTCCGCACCGCCCATACGATTGTGCCATAGAGTTACAACCTGGTGCCGTTCCTCCTCGTGGCAAAGTCTATCCACTGTCGGTAGCGGAGAATGAGGCCATGGAGGAGTACGTGAGGGAGGCGCTTTCACACGGACACATTCGCAAATCCTCGTCCCCGGCAGGGGCTGGATTTTTCTTTGTGAAAAAGAAGGGCGGTGAGTTGAGGCCTTGCATCGATTACAGGGGTCTCAATCGCATCACGATCAAGAACGCTTACCCGATACCCTTGATTTCCGAGCTGTTCGATCGCCTTAAAGGGGCCACGGTCTTTACCAAACTCGACCTGAGGGCGGCATATAACCTGGTAAGGATCAAGGCGGGCGATGAGTGGAAGACCGCGTTTAACACCAGGACCGGTCATTATGAATCCTTGGTTATGCCCTTTGGGTTGTGCAATGCGCCCGCAGTCTTTCAGGAATTCATCAACGATGTTTTCCGTGACCTGTTGCAGCAGTGTGTGGTGGTCTATTTGGATGACATCTTGGTATATTCTGAATCCATGGAGGCCCACATTCTGGATGTCAGACGAGTGTTGCAACGGTTACGAGAGAACAAGCTGTTCGGTAAGCTTGAGAAATGCGAATTTCACCGATCCCAGGTAACCTTCTTAGGTTACATCATTTCCGCTGAGGGGTTCTCCATGGATCCTGAGAAGGTTTCGGCTGTCTTACAGTGGCCCCAGCCCAGTGGTCTTTGTTCCCTGCAGCGCTTTTTGGGCTTCGCCAATTATTATCGGAAGTTCATCAGGGACTTTTCCATGCTGGCCAAGCCTCTCACGGATCTGACCAGGAAGGGCAGTAATTCCCAGGTCTGGCCGCTCGAGGCCATCCGAGCTTTTGAGGCCCTAAAGTCCGCTTTTGTGTCGGCTCCGATTCTGTCGCATCCCAACCCTGGGTTGCCCTTTGTCCTCGAGGTGGACGCGTCTGAGACGGGAGTAGGCGCCCTTCTGTCTCAGCGTAGAACACCAGAGGGTCCTCTGCTTCCTTGTGGGTTTTACTCCCGGAAACTGTCTTCCGCGGAGTGCAACTATCAGATTGGTGACAGGGAGTTATTGGCCATCGTGCAGGCCCTTAAAGAATGGAGGCACTTGCTCGAGGGTTCGGTGGTTCCGGTTCTCATCCTGACGGACCATAAGAATCTGACCTACCTTTCTGAGGCCAAGAGATTGACACCACGTCAGGCCAGATGGGCTCTGTTCTTGTCACGTTTTAATTACGTGGTCTCCTACCTACCCGGTTCCAAGAACATCAGGGCGGATGCCCTATCACGGCAGTACTCCGAGCTGTCCAGGGAGGAGTCGATTCCGACTTCGGTCATACCTCTGAATCAGATCCTGGCCGCCATTCGCACCAGCCTGACCTCTCCCCTGGGTGAGCAGATTTTGGCGGCTCAATCTGGTGCTCCCTCTGGGAGACCCAACGGCAGATGTTTTGTGCCTGAGGAGTTGCGCACTCGGTTGTTGCGAACCTACCATAACTCCAAGACCGCGGGGCATCCTGGAAAGAATCAGCTGTCCTGGGCTGTTTCACGTCTGTTCTGGTGGCCTTCCCTACGTTCCGACATCGCCGCATATGTAGCGGCATGCTCCGTTTGTGCCCAGAGTAAGTCCCCTCGGCACCTTCCGTTGGGCCTTCTGCAACCCATAGCCACCGGGGAGCGCCCATGGTCACACCTGGGGATGGATTTCATTGTGGACCTCCCTGCATCCCGAGGCCATACGGTCATTCTCATGATTGTGGATCGGTTTTCCAAAATGTGCCACTGTGTTCCTCTCAAGAAGTTACCCTCTGCACAAGAGTTGGCCACGATTTTTGCCAGGGAGGTCTTCCGGTTGCACGGTTTGCCCAAGGAGATTGTGTCGGATCGGGGGAGTCAGTTTGTGTCCAGGTTCTGGTGCGCCTTTTGCTCCCAGTTGGGGATTCATCTCTCCTTCTCCTCGGCCTACCACCCTCAGTCCAATGGGGCCGCAGAACGATCCAATCAGGCCTTGGAGCAATTCCTTCGTTGCTATGTCTCCGATCACCAAGACAATTGGGTTAACCTTCTGCCTTGGGCTGAGTTTGCCAGGAACACGGCGGTGAACTCTTCCTCTGGGACGTCTCCCTTCATGGCCAATTATGGGTTCCAACCTGCCGTGTTACCGGAGGTATTCTCTCCCCAGGATATTCCGGCTGTGGAGGATCACCTTTCCGTCCTACGTGCTTCTTGGGTACAGATCCAGAAGTCCCTTGAGGCCTCTGCGCAGCGCCAGAGACTCCAGGCTGATCGCAGACGAGCGCCTGCTCCTTCCTACCAGGTCGGAGACCGTGTATGGTTGTCCACCCGCAGCCTCAACCTTCGAGTGCCCACTCCCAAGCTGGCGCCTCGCTTTGTTGGTCCCTTCCGAGTGCTTCGCAGGGTAAACCCGGTAGCCTATGCCCTTGCGCTTCCTCCTGGCATGCGGATCTCTAACGTGTTTCATGTCTCCCTGTTGAAGCCACTGGTGTGTAATCGTTTCACTTCCTCGGTTCCTCGGCCTCGTCCGGTCCGAGTGGGCAATCATGAGGAGTATGAGGTGAGCAATATCCTGGACTCACGCCTGGTCCGCGGTCGGGTGCAGTTTTTGGTCCATTGGCGTGGTTATGGTCCAGAGGAGCGTTCCTGGGTTTCCTCCGCAGATGTCCATGCTCCTGCCTTGCTCCGAGCCTTCCACGCACGCTTCCCTCAGAAACCGTTTTTTGCTCCGCGGAGGAGGGGCCCTTGAGGGGGAGGTACTGTCATGGTCTTACCTTCTTGCTGTTCTCCTTCGTTTGACATGTGCTGGCGGCCATCTTGGTTTCTGGGTTTCTTGTAGCCTTCCACCCTGCGGCTCCTCCCTCCCACTGGGAGGAGCTGGATGCCTAGCTCATATATATAGGAGGTCTGTGGCTTCAGTTCCTTGCTTGGTCCTCCTGTGTTCACATGCTTCTAAGACTGCTGCTGCTTCTGGTTCCTGATCCTGGCTTCGTCTGATTACCCTGCTGGTTCCTGATCCTGGCTTCGTCTGACTACCCTGCTGGTTCCTGATCCTGGCTTCGTCTGACTACCCTTCTGGTTCCTGATCTCTGGCCTCTCAAAGACTCTGCTTCGGTTTCACCATTCGTTTGGACTTTTGCTTTACAGCTTTATTTTCAATAAAGCCTTCTTATTTTCACTTATCTCTTGTTGTACGTCTGGATCATGGTTCCGTGACAATCATGCCAAGGGGCTGTTTTTCTTCAGCTGGAACTGAGAGGGAATTATGAACATTTCCAAATACCAGTCAATATTGGCACAAAACCTTCAGGCTTCTGCTAGAAAGCCGAACATGAAGAGGATGCATCCAAATCAACAAAGGAATGGCTTCACCAAAAGAAGATTAAAGTTTTGGAATGGTCCAGCCAGATATTTTTTTTCACTTTCATATGTCCTTTAACATTATGTAAACCATATGTTTATGCATAGTCCTACTCATCACACCTGTTATGTTCTTATTACATAATTGTAATATACTATTATTTACTCTCATCACTTGTCTATGGTATTTCTTGATTCTCTATATGTTTGACTTTCAAGCTCTCTTTGTCATAAATAATTTACATTTCAACATGAATAGTGTATGCCATATATGTCAATATGACTAAAATGTCTATCAGTTTCAGTTCTTTTATCAACTAGCAATTTTCTTCAGCATTTCAATGATTCCTTCTTACCACTTTAGTTAAAAGGAACCTGTCACCATTAAAATGTAAAATAATCTGCATGCCGCTTTTATAGATTATGGGGGCACCCATCTTGCCTGAGCTACTGTTCTGATGAATTGAAACTGAATTTCATAGATTTACCATAAAGTAGGCACATGGACAAAACAACTTCACTCAAAAAACTCATTGTGAGCTGTAACCATCAACTATTTTCAATGGTGGATGTTGTTATATCCATGTATAGGTGTTACCTTTGATTTAATATCTGCTTAATATAAGAAATTGACTAGAGTGGGTGCAGAGGTTGTAGTTGCACCCAGTACCTGGTACCATAGGAAGTCTAACAGCATCTCGGTCATGAAATAGTACATTGAAATGTATATTGGGCACGCACATGATAGCTCAGAACCTTTTTTTTTTCCAGTTTTTCCTTTGATCTTAGGAAATTCAAGTTATATCCCTGGTATCTATATTTGTTCCTGGTTAGAAAAGCTAAGATTGCTTGATGAAACATAAGCTAACTAATGTGAATAGAAGCCATTCCCTTTAAAATTCCAATTAAAATCAAGACAAAGCCATAAAAAAATAGAGAAAGAAAACAAAAATAGATTGTGAATGACCCATGACATCTATTCTGTTTTTGGTGTCAACATTATTGTATTACTGTACATGCATTTACCAATTGTCTCCTTTGTTTCCCATCATGGGAGTTTGAAAGTTATTTTTAAAGTGTACGTTCAACATTAAAGGGGTTCTGCAGGAATTCAGATTTTTTTAGCAGGTGATCTCAGCCTGCCTCCATAAATATAAAATTCATACTTACCTGCTTACCGCCTCTCCAGTCCCTCACGATGCCTCCTCTGTGTCCATGTTTTTGTTCCCGACTTGTTTTCTTCTAGCGCTGCATTGACATGGTCACATGCACAGCTCCAGCCAATGACTGGCTTCAGTGGGGAAGTGTTGCTTCTGGCCACGTCACCACTGGCTGCTACGGAACATGGGAGAATGCCTATGCAATCCTGGAAAAAAATAAGCTAGGGACTGGAACATGGACACAGCAGGTGCCACGTGGAGGACTGGAGCAGTGTGGAGCAGGTAAGTATTACTGGTAATAGGTAAGATTGCTGCCCATTCCCCTGAAGAAGCCAGGTTTACTGGTGAAACATGTTGGGGGGCAGACCCTGTTTTTAATCCAGTAAATCACTCCACTGTTAGACAGTTAGAAGTAGTCCAGCCGGCCTACTTATCAGTGCTAGCATGTGTTAGCAGTTAGACACGGCATCAAAGCTGAGCCTTGTCCGTTTGCAGTGGCCACTGTCAATAGGATATATATATTGGCATGACAGCAGGGCCGGCCTTAGGTGTCCAGGCGCCCTGTGCGAGCTAACCTTGTGGCGCCCCCCCCCCCCCCCCCAAAAAAAAAAACACTGCTTGTTGCTGGCATCATGGCATAGGCTGGCTGACTATCCAACCAAGTAGTTACCAGCCCGCACACCCCAAAGGCCGGTGTAATGTTATACTTCCCTACTTCGTGAGATTTCCCTACCCTCGTCACTTCCGGTCGCACCGGACATGACGTGAGGAGGTGTGCAGCGCAGCGCAGGCGCACAACGACAGGTTAGGGAAGTTTCACAGCAGAGTGCGCATGCGCCAGGAGTCTCGCCGGCGGTTAGGGTAGGGAAAAACTATGGGCCAGTGCGCAGGCGCAGTGATCGGATGGATGTTCTCAGCTGAACACCGGCCGACACTGCGCATGCACCGGGAGCCTCACCAGCGGTTAGGCAAGAGAAAAATTACGTACAGGCCAGTGCTTTTTCCCTACCCTAACCGCTGGTGAGGCTCCCAGCGCATGCGCAGTGTCGGCCGGTGTCCTGCTGAGAACATCCATCCGATCACCGCACCTGTGCACTGGCCCATAATTTTTCCCTACCCTAACTGCCGGCGAGGCTCCCAGCGCATGCACACTCTGCTGTGAAATTTCCCTAACCCATCGTTGTGCGCAGTGCGCCCCCCCAATATAATAAACATTGGTGGCACAGTGCGCCCCCCCCCAACACCCCAGTATAATAAACATTGGTGGCGCAGTGCGCCCCCCAACACCCCAGTATAATAAACATTGGTGGCGCAGTGCGCCCCCCCAACACCCCAGTATAGTAAACATTGGTGGCGCAGTGCGCCCCCCCAACACCCCAGTATAATAAACATTGGTGGCGCAGTGCGCCCCCCCAACACCCCAGTATAATAAACATTTGCGCAGTGAGCCCCCCAATATAATAAACAATGGTGGCGCAGTGCGCCCCCCCAACACCCCAGTATAATAAACATTGGTGGCGCAGTGCGACCCCCCAACACCCCAGTATAATAAACATTGGCGCAGTGCGCCCCCCTCAATATAATAAACATTGGTGGCGCAGTGCGCCCCCCAAACACCCCAGTATAATAAACATTGGTGGCGCAGTGCGCCCCCCCTCAATATAATAAACATTGGTGCCGCAGTGCGCCCCCCCCTCAATATAATAAACATTGGTGGCGCAGTGCGCCCCCCTCAATATAATAAACATTGGTGGCGCAGTGGGCAGTGCCAATGAGGGTTAAAAAATAAAAAAATAATTAACTCACCTCCTCCAATTGATCGTCTTCTGTTCTTTCTTTATGACCTGTCAAAGGACCTGTGGTGACATCACTGTGCTCATCACATGATACATCACATGATCCATCACCATGGTAATGGGTCATGTGATGAGCTCAGTGACGTCACCACAGGTCCTGAAGAAAGACCGGCAGCTACGCGATCAACTGGAGGAGGTGAGTTAATTTTTTTTAATTATTTTTTAACCCTCATTGGCACTGCCCACTGAGCCACCAATGTTTCTTATACTGGGGGGGGGGCGCACTGTGCCACCAACATTTCTTATACTAGGGGGGGCGCACTGAGCCACCAATTATGTTTCTTATACTGGGGTGTTTGGGGGGGGGAGGCGCACTGTGCCACCAACGTTTCTTATACAAATACAGGAGGCGGGTGCCGGAATCAAATAGCCGGCACCCATCCTCTGTGACAGGGAGCTGCGATCAGCGGCAGTTAACCCCTCAGGTACCGCACCTGAAGGTTTAACTCAACTGCAGCTGATCGCAGCTCCCTGTCACAGAGGTCGGGTGCCGGCTATTTGATTCCGGCACCCGCCTTCTGTATTTGTATTTCAGGTCAGTTTTCTTCATTGGTGGCGCAGTGGCCACAGCCCCTCCCCTCCTCCTCCTGTCTCTCTTCTTATTGGCAGCGGCGGGGGCAGCAGGCAGGTCAGACAGGGGAGGGGGAGATGGAGGGGGCACCCCGAAGGAGAACACAAGTACTGCCTCGCCTGCCGCAGATTACATTGCGAGCTGTCGGCCGCCCAGTGCCCCTGTTACTATGGCTCCCTGTGCGGCCGCACAGCCCGCACACCCCAAAGGCCGGCCCTGCATGACAGCACATGCAACACTTAGTGTGCTGCGGTCTCAGTGGGTTGACGGCTCCGCGCTCCCACAACTTAGATTAGGTGTTTAGTGGCACTGTAAGCTGACTACTGGCAGCAATTTTCCATTTAAGTGACGGGGTGAGAGAAAGTGCACTGATCTCTCTCTTGATCCACTGACTTCAGATATTCAGATATTATTCAGATATCACAGTGGAGTGGTGACTGTATTTTTAACTTATTTGATTTTTGGTCTAATAGTTTAAGTTCAATTAAAGGTACTGAGCACAAGTTTAGATTTTAATCAGCAACAATAAAAGTGAAGTATTAATTTTCTCCTGGGGCAAGATAGCTTCAACGCCTGTATAGGCATTTGTAAATAGAGCAGGTAAGTATGAGTCTTCTATTTATAGAGGCAGGCTGCGGGCGCTTGCTAAAATATCAGTATTCCTGAAGAAGGCATTTAACCCCTTAAGGAACCTGAGCCTCACATGTACAGAGCTGGTGGACGTGACTTAACCACTTCCCATCTGGGCCATTTGCCCCCTTCCTGACCAGGCCAAATTTTGCAAAACTGACATATCTCACTTTATGTGGTAATAAACGCCTTTATTTATCCAAGTCATTCAGAGATTGTTTTCTCTTGACACATTGTACTTCATGATAGTCATAAATTTGAGTCAAAATATTTCACCTTTATTTATGAAAAAATCCCAAATTTACCCAAAAATTTTAAAAATTCGCAATTTTCTAAATTTCTATTTCTCTGCTTTTAAAACAGAAAGTGATACCTCATAAAATATTTATTATTTAACATTCCCCATATGTCTACTTTATGTTGGCATCATTTTGGAAATGTCATTTTATTTTTTTAGGACGTTAGAAGGCTTAGAAGTTTAGAAGCAATTCTTCAAATTTTTAAGAAAATTGCCAAAACCCACTATTTAAGGACCAGTTCAGGTCTGAAGTCACTTTGTGGGGCCTACATAGTGGATACCCCCATAAATGACCCCATTGTAGAAACTACACCCCTCAAGGTATTCAAAACCGATTTTACAAACTTTGTTAACCCTTTAGGCGTTCCACAAGAATTAAAGGAAAATGGAGATCAAATTTTTAAATTTCACTTTTTTGGCAGATTTTCCATTTTAATCAATTTTTTTCTTTAACACATCGATGGTTAACAGCCAAACAAAACTCAATATTTATTACCCAGATTCTGCGGTTTACAGAAACACCCCACATGTGGTCATAAACTGCTGTATGGGCACACGGCAGGGCGCAGAAGAAAAGGAACTCCACATGGTTTTTAGATGCCATGTCCCATTTGAAGCCCCCTGACGCACCCTTACAGTAGAAACTCCCAAGAAGTGACCCCATTTTGGAAACTAGGGGATAAGGTGCCAGTTTTATTAGTACTATTTTTGGGTACATATGATTTTTTGATCATTCATTATAACACTTTATGGGGCAAGGTGACCAAAAAATTGGTTGTTTTAGCACAGTTTCTATTTATTTATTTTTACAGCGTTCACCTGAGGGGTTCAGTCAAGTGACATTTTTATAGAGCAGATTGTTACGGACGTGGCGATACCTAATATGTATACTTTTTCTCATTTATTAAAGTTTTACACAAAAATAGGATTTTTGAAACAAAAAAATTATGTTTTAATGTGTCCATGTTCTAAAAGCTATAGTTTTTTTTATTTTTTGAGAGATTTTCTTATGTAGGGGCTCATTTTTTGCGGGATGAGGTGACGGTTTTATTGGTACTATTTTGTGGGACATACGCGTTTTTGATCACTTGGTGTTGCACCTTTTGTGATGCAAGGTGACAAAAATTGCTTGTTTTGACACAGTTTTTTTTTTTTTTTTTTTACGGTGTTCACCCGAGGGGTTAGGTCATGTGATATTTTTATAGAGCTGGTTTTTACGGACGCGGCAATACCTAATATGTATACTTTTTTTTATTTGTTTCACTTTAACACAATAATAGCATTTTTGAAACCAAAAAAATGATGTTTTAGTGTCTCCATGTTCTAAGAGCTACAGTTTTTTTTATTTTTTGAGAGATTTTCTTATGTAGGGGCTCATTTTTTGCGGGATGAGGTGACGGTTTTATTGGTACTATTTTCTGGGACATACGCGTTTTTGATCACTTGGTGATGCACCTTTTGTGATGCAAGGTGACAAAAATTGCTTGTTTTGACACAGTTTTTTTTTTTTTTTTTTACGGTGTTCAGGTCATGTGATATTTTTATAGAGCTGGTTTTTATGGACGCGGCAATACCTAATATGTATACATTTTTTTTAATTTTTCTATTTTTAACTTTTTTTTTTCATTCCTTACTTGGGGACTTTTTTTTTTTACATGTGAAACTTTTTTTTATTTTTTTATTTTCAACCTTTTATTTTTATATTTTTTATTTTACACTTTTCGTCTCCCATAAGGTCATACAAAGACCTCTGGGGGAAATTTACTTCACTTTTTTTTTTTTTTTTTTTTTTTTTTCACTGTTGATTTCTCCTGTAACTGGGGCTGACATAGTAGCCCCAGTTACAGGACAAATGCACCCCTAGAGAGGCTGTACAGCAGCAATCCTGCGCTGTACAGCCTCAGAGCAGGGCTGATCGAGGTCTCTGAGAGACCTCACACAGCCCCTGCACTCTCCGGTCACGGCGGTCACATGACCGCCGGGCCGGAACAGGAAGCGCACAGCGCGCGCTGTGTCTGCAGCGATCCGGAAGGCAGGGACACTTGGGCACTGTCCCTGCCTTGTCTTAGGGTTGCCCTGCTGTCACTGACAGCGGGCAACCCGATCAGCAGCTGCACGATTAGCGTGCAGCTGCTATTTCTGAAAGGACATTCTAAAACGTGCTTTCAGAAATAGACGTCCACCCATAGGACGTTTATATCCTATGGGCGGACGTAAAGCGGTTAAAGACCAGCGCTGTACATGTACGGTGGGCTGATCTGGCCACTGCAGGAGCTGCGCCCGCCCGATCAGCAGCACGGACCTGGAAGTCACTGACAGCTGGGCCCCTGCTGCATACGCCGGCATCGGTGAAAACACATATGCCGGGGTATTAACCAATTGTGTGCCGCGGTCAAAGCTGACTGTGGCATGCAGATGGTTTGCGGAGGGTACACGTGCCCTCCGTATCTCCATCAGGTCCCCACGTTGCAGTGGCGGGGACCCGATGGCAAAGAAGGCAGCCCGATGCCTTCCATAGGCATGTGGGATTGCCTTCTACAGAAGCCTGTGAGATCCAGCCCTTAGGCTTGGTCTCACAGGCAGGCTGTCAGCATTAAAGCTGACAGGCAATGCATTACAATATAGGTTGTATTGTAATGCATTGCAGAGGGGATTTGACCCCAGAAGTTGAAGTCCCAGATTGGGACAAAAATAAAAAGGTAAAAAAAAGTGTTTTTCATAATAAAAAATAAAAATAAAGTTTCAAGTAAAAAAAAGCCCCTTTCCCAAAATAAAATACATAAAATTGTAAAACAAAATAGAAAAAGAAAAGAAAAACAGACATATTGAGCATTGCCGTGTCCGTAACAACCGATTCTATAAAAATATCACATGATTCACCCACTCACCTTAACACCGTACAAAAGATGAAATAAAAACTGTGCTAAAACAACCATTCTTTTGTCACCTTACATCACAAAAAGTGCAACACCAAGCGATCAAAAATGAGCCCCTACATAAAACAATCGGGCACAAAAATAAAATAAAAAATGGCTCTCAGAATATGGAGACACTAAAACATGTTTTTTTTTTTTTTTAAATGTAGACATATTAGGTATCGCCATGTCCATAAGGCTACTTTCACACTCACGTTTGGTGCGGATCCGTCATGGATCTGCACAGACGGATCCGTTCAGATAATACAACCGTCTGCATCCGTTCAGAACGGATCAGTTTGTATTCTCTTTAACATAGCCAAGACGGATCCATCTTGAACAACATTGAAAGTCAATAGAGGACGAATCTGTTTTCTATTGTGCCAGATTGTGTCATAGAAAACGGATCTGTCCCCATTGACTTACATTGTGTGTCAGAACAGATCCGTTTGTCTCAGTTTCGTCAGACGGACACCAAAACGCTGCAAGCAGCGTTTTGGTGTCTGCCTCTAAAGCGGAATGGAGACGAAATGGAGGCAAACTGAGGCAAATTGATGCATTCTGAGCGGATCCTTTTCTATTCAGAATGCATTAGGGAAAAACTGATCCGTTTTGGACCGCTTATGAGAGCCCTGAACGGATCTCACAAACGGAAAGCCAAAACGCCAGTGTGAAAGTAGCCTAACAACCAGGTCTTTTAAAATATCACATGACCTAAGCCATGAGATGAACACCCAAAAAAATAAATAAAAAAGGTGTAAAAAAAAAAGCAATTTTTTGTCACCTTACATCACAAAAAGTGTAATAGCAAGCAATCAAAAAGTCATATAAACCCCAAAATAGTACCCATTAAACCGTTAGCTCATCCCGCAAAAAATGAGACCCTACCTAAGACAATCGCCCAAAAAGTTAAAAAAAACTATGGCTCTCAGAATCTGGAGACACTAAAACATGATTTTTTTTTGTTTCAAAAATGCTTTTATTGTGTAAAACTTAAATAAATAAAAAAGTATACATATTAGGTATCGCCACATCCGTAACAAACTGCTATATAAAATATCACATGATATAACCCCTCAGATGAACACCGTAAACATTTTTTATATAAAAACGGTGTCAAAAAAGCTATTTTTTTGTCCCCCTACACCATAAAAAAATGAAATACCAAGAGATCAAACAGTCATGCGCACCCCAAAATAGTACCAATCAAACCGTCATCTTATCCTGCAAAAAATGAGACCCTACCTAAGACAATAGCCCAAAAAGTAAAAAAAAATACTGTCTGGCTCTCAGAATATGAAGACACTAAAACATGATTTCTTTTTGTTACAAAAATGCATTTATTGTGTAAAGCTTAAATAAAAAAAAAAAAGTATACATACTAGGTATTGCCGCATCCGTAAGAACCTGTTGTATAAAAATTTCTCATGATCTAACCCTTTAGATGAACACCATTAAAAAAATAAAATAAAAAAAATGTCAAAAAGCCATTTTTTTGTCACCTTACATCACAAAAAGTGTAATTGCAAGCGATCATAAAGTCATATGCACCCTAAAATAGTACCAATCAAAACATCATCTCATACCACAAAAAATGAGCCTCTACATAAGACAGTCACCCAACAAAATAAAAAAAAACTAAAAAACTGAAACAAACAACCCAAAAAATATTTGGTATTGTCGTGTCTGTAACAACCTGCTCTATAAAAATAGCACATGATCTAACCTGTCAAATAAACATTGTAAAAAACAAAAAATTAAAACAGTGCCAAAACAGCTATTTTTTGTTACCTTGCCTCACAAAAAGTGTAATATAGAGCTAAAAAAATCATATGAAAAAATCATATGTACCCTAAAATATTACCAACAAAACTGCCACCTTATCCTGTAGTTTCCAAAATGGGGTCACTTTTTTGAGTTTCTACTCTAGGGTGCATCAGAGGGTCTTCAGATGTGACATAGCAACTTAAAATTATCCCAGTGAAATCTGCCCTCCAAAAACCACATGCCGCTCCTTTCCTTCTGCGCCCTGCTGCGTGCCCGTACAGCAGTTTACAAATGGGGTGCTTCTGTAAACTACAAAATCAGGGTAATAAATATTGAGTTTTGTTTGGCTGTTAACCCTTGCTTTGTTACTATATAAAAGTGATTAAAATGGAAAATCTGCCAAAAAATTTAATTCTGAAATTTCATCTACATTTTCCTTTAATTCTTGTAGAACACCTAAAGGATTAACAAAGTTTGTAAAATCAGTTTTGAATACCTTGAGGGGTGTAGTTTCCAAATGGGGGTTACTTTTTTGGAGTTTTTACTGTAGGGGTGCATCAGGGGGTCTTCAGATGTGACATGGCAACTTAAAATTATCTTAATGAAATCTGCCTTTCAAAAACCATATGGCGTTTATTTCCTTCTGCGCCCTGCCGTGTGCCCGTACAGCAGTTTGAGGTGTTTCTGTAAACTACAGAATCAGGGTAATAAATATTAAGTTTTGTTTGGCTGTTAACCCCTGCTTTGTTACTATAAAATAATTGATTAAAATGGAAAATCTGCCAAAACAGGGAAATTCTGAAATTTCATCTATATTTTCCTTTAATTCTAATTCTTGTGGAACACTTAAAGGGTTAACAAAGTTTGTAAAATCAGTTTTGAATACCTTGAGGGGTGTAGTTTCTAAAATGGTTCCATTTATGGGTGGTTTCTATTATGTAGGCCCCACAAAGTGACTTCAGACCTGAACTGGTCCTTAAAAATTGGGTTTTGGAAAGTTTCTTAAAAACCTCAAGATTTGCTTCTAAACTTCTAAGCCTTCTAGCGTCCCCCAATTTTTTTTATATCATTTACAAAATTCCAAACATGAAGTAGACATATGGGAAATGCAAATGTTTTAAAAGCAGAGAAATTGACATTTTGAAAATTGCAAATTTTTCCAAATTTTTGTAAATTTTGTATTTTTGTATAACTAAAAATAAAATATTTTGACTCAAATTTACCACTGTCAATAAGTACAATATGTGACAAGAAAACAATCTCAGAATGGCTTGGATAAGTTAAAGTGTTTTAAAGTTATCACCATATAAAGTGACACATTGCAAAAAATGGCCTGGTCCTTAAGGTGAAAAATGGCAGGGTCCTGAAGGGGTTAAAAGGGTTAAAGGGTTTTAAGAAAAAGACCATATACCTGTCACCCGTGATTTGGTTCTAGTACCAATCTCCCTTCTCCTCCACTATCTGGTACTCGCTGTACCAGAACTGTGATGTGCTATCCACTTGCCAAGCAATGGCAGTTATGTGCCTGAATGCGTCAATGTCTGTGGCCATTGACTGACTGGTAGCAAAGATATGCGTGTAGGCTGCATATCGCATTTCCCTGGTAAACAGCGTGTCACAATTTTGGTCCAGCAGGGACCGGAAACAGCCAACACTTTGGCACTTGAACTGGAGCACCCATGACCCTACCTGGCCATATGAAAAGGGCCTCCCAGTCTCGGGAAACCTCTTTAGCAATTTATTTATATGGCAGATGTCTTGTTCTCTATGTTTGGAATTCTAATGATCTATCGGTCTGTGATGCCAATTAGAATAAATCTGGTGACTATCACACACTTTTCACAGCGTTTATCTGCAGGTCAAAGGGGAATAATCCTTGTTTATTCCAACTGTAGAGCTCTCTATGCACATTAGGTGGTATGAAGAATCTGTTGCTATTGGTGTATTCTGCCAACTATTTTCTCATACATATGGACAAATTAAACTCAATTTTCCATTTTAAGCAAAATATGAAAACCTCTTATAATGGGTTATACATATGAGATACGAGTTGGCAGATTCTGTCAATGTCAAGGCCCTGACTAAAATGTTTTGCGTTATTGTAAAGCGGACCACCACCTAAGGGCCTTCTTAAAACAGCCTGGAAGGACTTATGTAATAATTTAGTCTGGGCAAAATGCTAACTATTTTACATGTGCCAAAAAAAAATATTATATTTCGTTGGTACCTAACAATGACACACATACTCGCACTATAGACCTTAGTGCAAATAAATGTCAAGTTATTAAAGGGGTTCTCCAGGAATTAACCAAATAAAATTACTGAAAATACTTAAATACTAATTCCCAAATACCTTTCATTCGTTATAATGGCTTGTTTTGTCTCTGAAGTAAACATCAGAGGAAATAAAATGGCCGCCGTCCTATTAGTACAGACAAAACCTGTCCTAATCACACAGCAGGACAAGTTGCTCCACAACACACATCCTCCTCTCCTACTTGTCAGGGATTATGATTCTAAATATAGCTGATAAGAAAGATCTTCAGCTGAATCTCTGTAAGAATGGAGTTTATGAGGAGGCATGAAGAACAGAGCACCCGAGCACAATGGAAGTCAGTGGGAGAACCCAAGCATTAAACCAGGTACCCCCTGCTCTAAAGAGGGGAGGGTGTCTGGTTCATAAGAAAAGGTCAGAAATTGATGGCAAAACCACTGAAATGGTTCGGGAACAGCATTAGGAGGATGTCTGGATGCATCTTGGACTCCCAGGTCGCTGCTGGGAACGATGTTGTCCGAGTAGTACGGAACTTTTACAGACTGACAATAATACACACCAAACCGAAGATGAAATCGATTTTAGAGGAAAAATTGTTAGGAAACATTCTTTCCTGTATATTTACTTGTATATAAAGTGAAAATGCTGACAAAAATTACAAGGAAGAGGCACTCCGAAACAACCTGTATATCACATAAAGGAGAGCCTCATTCACATTGTGGTACAATTGTACAGGTAGTGGGACTCCTACACTCATAACTTCTATGCACTAAGGGAAAGGGCTGCCAAAAATTACAAATTTATTACACATAAAGGAGGGCATCATACACATCCTTGAAAAGTTGTGATTGATGGCCTGCTGGTGACCCTCAAAAACATTAGGAGCAAGGGCCTGCTGGTGACCCTCTAAAACATTAGGGGTGAGGGTCTTCTGCTGATCTGACCATCTAAACAATTTTGTGGGCGAGGGCCTGCTAAAGAGCTGAAAAACTAAAAAAAATTGTGGGCCAGGGCCTCCTGCCGAGCTGACCATCTAAAACATTATGGGCGAGAACCTGCTGCCGAGCTGACCATCTAAACAAAATTGTAGCGGACGACCTGCTGCTAAGCTTACCATCTAAAAAATTTTGTTCGTGCTACGTGTCCAGCTTGGACACCCAATAGTTGTAAGGCACACAGGGATCACTGAGGATGCTGACACGGTCTGCAATATACTCCTTCACCATCTTCCAAAATTTTTCCCTCCTTGTGACACTAGGCCAAGCATTAGGTTGAGAGTGCTGGCGGGGTGTCATAAAACTGTCTCAGGCCTTGAAGAGTGTTGCTCTGCCTCTGTTGGAACTGCTGTATGTTCCCTTCGTCTCCCCTCCTCGGTTGGCCAAGGAACTCTGCCGCCATCGTTGTCAGCTGGAAATTTTTGGAGCAATTTTTACACAAGGACCTTCTGGTATTGCACCATTTTGCTCGTCTTCACCACAGAAATGAGAGATGAGAAGTTCTCTTTGCAGCGGGCGTCGAGAATGGTGAACAACCAGTAATCGGCGTTGGCCAAAATGCGTACAACGCAAGGGTCACGGGAAAGGCAGCCTAACATAAAGTCATCAATGTGTGCCAGAGTCCCAACAGACAAGACTTCGCTGTCCTCATCAGGAGGATGACTCTCAATCTCCTCATCCTCTTCTACCCATCCACGCTGAACAGAAGGAATAAAACTTCCATGGGTACTACCCTCTGTAGCGGAGGCAACCGTCTCCTGAGAATTTACGCTGAGAAGACGAACTGAGGGTGGTCTGGCTATCACCCTGTGGACTTTCTTCCCCCATTTCCACCTCTTCCACATGCAAAGCGTCCACCTTAATTGTGGGCAGCGAGCATTTGAGTAGACACAGAAGTGGGATTGTTAGGCTGATAATAGAGTTATCGCCTCTAACCCTCTGTGTTGATTCATCAAAGCTGCGTAAAACCTCACCTCGGCGCTTGTGAAAAGCGGAAGCTGACTGGAAAGGCGATGACCATGTTGCAGCTGGTATTCCACTACTGCCCTCTGCTGCTCACAAAGCCTGGCCAACATGTGGAATGTGGAGTTCCAGTGCGTGTTCATGTCGCACAACAGTCGGTGAGCTGTCAATTGCAAATGCTGCTGCAGCACTGCAAGACCGGCGGAAGCTGTCGATGACTTGCGGAAATGGGCACACACGCGGCGCACCTTCATCAGTAGCTCAGGCAAATTGGGTTAGGTTTTAAGAAACCACTGAACCACTAGGTTGAACACGTGTGAGCTTGCTGAGCTCCAAAGCCTCCACCAAGTTACGGCCATTATCAGACACAACCATGCCTGGTTGTAAGTTGAGTGGCAAGAGCCACAGCTCAGTATGTCCCAGATCAGCTTAAGCACGGCATGTTGCGGCTTCCCCACTGCAGTGCTACACTGCTTCCAGCTACTAACTGATGGCTCACTGGTGCTGCAAGATGATAATTTAGAGGTGGAAGTGGAGGAGGAGGCAGAGGAGGAGAAGGGGAGGTTGCAGCCACTAACATAGGTGGCAGCGGAAACCGTGATGGAGGTAGAGTCTACAATCCTTGGCGTCGGTAGCCCCTGTGCCATCCCAGGGTATGACTCTCTCCCGGCATCCACAACGTTCACCCAGTGTGCTGTCAGGAAAATGTAGCGTCCCTGGCCAAAAGCACTTGTCCATGTGTCGGTTATTAAGTGGACCTTCCCAATAACTGCGTTGGTCAGGGCATGGGTGATTGTTACAGGACACATGCAGGTGTAAGGCTGGGACTGTACACAGTGAAAAATATTAGCGGCTGGGGACAGAGTACCGCGGGACGGCCCCCAACATCAGGCTGCGGAAAGCCTCAGTGTCCATAAGCCTAAATGGAAATTTGGAAAGGTGCGCATTTAGTGCTATGTTCTGTGGGTAGGTGGCTGGGTATTTGCGCTTTCGTTCAAAGGCCTGGGGTATAGACATATGTACGCTGCGCTGGGACACAGACGTGGATGTGCTAACTGATGGTGCTTGCAAAGGTCCAGGTGCATTGCTGGAGGCATCTGGGCCTGCGTCTTGGACAGGGGATTGGCAAGCACGTAACACAGGGGAAGAGGAGGCAGTGGTGTGACCAGCAGACACTGGTTGTGGACCCAGGTATTTGGCCCACCTATTAGGGTGCTTTGATGCCATGTGGCGGATCATGCTGGTGGTGGTGAGGTTGCTAGTGTTCACGCCCCTGCTCATTTTGGTACGGCAGAGGTTGCAAATGACAATTCTTTTGTCGTCCGCACTTTCCTCAAAAAAGCGGCAGACTGTGGAACATCTACCCCTTTGGCAAGGGAGATTGCCGTAAGGGGGTGCTCCAGGGAACAGTTGTGGGCCTGTTTGGTTTGGCCCGCCTTCTCCATTTTTCCATCCCACTGCCTCTTCCAGCCTGTTGCGGTGCTGCAGATCCCTGCCCCTCTGTACTGCTGTCCTCGCTCGGCTTGCCACCTTCCCAGGTTGGGTCCTTGACTTCATCGTCCAGCACCTCCTCTTCCACTTTCTCACTCTGGACATCCTCCGGACTTGTTGACCTAACAACAACCTCAGTTATTGATAACTGTGTCTCATCCTCATCATGAGGCTCTTGAGACACTAATTGCCGTTTACTTATTGGCAACTGTGTCTCATCATCATCATCCACCTCGTGAAACACTAATTGTCGTTCCCCACTGTCATCTTCTTCTGACTGTGGATGCTCCAGAGTTTGGAAATCAGGGCACAATATCTCCTCATGTCCCTCTTCAAGCGCGCTTGGCGAGATGCCCAAATCAAGGAATGGCGATGAAAACAGCTCCACTGAATATCCGACTGTGGGATCCCTTGTTTGCCAAGACTCTCCATGGTGGGTGGAAGGAGTATCATGGTAAGGATTCTGTTGACCAGACTCTTGGCTACTGAGACTGGACTTTGTGAAAGACAGGGTGGTGCTTAACTGACTGGAAGCATTATCTGCTGCAATCCAACCGACCACCTGTTCGCACTGGTCTGACTTTGAGAGTGGTGTCCTGCGCCGCCCTGCAAACTGGGGCATGAAGCTAGGTATCGTGGAGGAGTGTGTTTCTTGTGCTCTGGCAGCAAGCACAGTTTCACCGCGCCCATGGGCACGGTCTTTGCGTGTTCCATCAGCAGCACGGCCACTTCCCCGTCCCTTACTGCTCGCCTTGTGCATATTAAAAGATATATATGCTTGCAAGTATGTCACATGTACAGTAGTGCAGGTTTTGTAAGTGTATTTGCAAATAAAGTACACAGAATGTCATAGATATTTTTAGGATGCGGACACGTTAAACAGGAGGTATAGCGCAAGTAATGTCGCTGTCACCACCGCCTAATAAAAAATTACACTGAATGAATGTCACTGATATTTAGGATGCACAAACATTATACAGGAGGTATAGCGTAAGTAATGTTGCTGTCACCAGTGGCTCATAAAAAATTATACTGAATTATTGTCACTGATATTTAGGATGGGCAACCGTTATACAGGAGGTGTAGCCCAGGTAATGTAATTGTCCGCAGCGGACACCGTCTACAGAAAAAGTAGACTGGATTTCACAGATATTTTTAGGCTGCGCACAAGTTACACAGGAGATGTAGCCAGGGCCGGAGCTACCATAAGGCAGACCAAGCGGCTGCCTTAGGGCTCACCCTGGGGGAGGGAGGAAAAATGAACCTTCTTTTTGTGAGTGAGTGGCACTCACTCACAGAGCGGTACGGACCCGGCAGCACAGCAACACGGTCACGGGGTCAGGCCAGGGGATGGGACTGGCAAGTTGCGCAGCGGCGGCGGGCGGCAGCAGGGACTGGAGCTGACTGTGTCTGTCTGACTCACACACAGCCAGATTGCCGTAGCGGCAGGACAGGTGGGTAGGTGATCACTGATGAGCGCACTAGCGCCAGAGTGCATGTCATAAATGTGTTTTAAAAAAATTATTACACAAACAACAATCATAATTGGAGGGGGGGTGACCGTGATATGATGGGAGGGGAGACAATGTCTGTAGTCTGTGACATGGGGATGGGGCCAGGGCCGGCCGGGGGGGGGGGGGGTTGGGATGATGATGTGCTATGGGGGGTGGAATGTGACACAATAGGGGGTAATGATGTGATCATGATGTGACACGAAGGGGGTGATGTGACTTGGTTTGGAGGTGGAGAAATGTGACATGGATGAATGGGGAGCGCTCACTTGTCTTCAATTATGCAGGATTTATTCACCAACACAATGAGACGTTTCGACCGACATGGTCTTTCTCAAGCAAGACCATGTCGGTCAAAACGTCGCATTGTGTTGGTGAATAAATCCTGCATAATTGAAGACAAATGAGTGCTGCAGTTTTTTTTTATATATATGAAGCATTGAAGGGGGATCTTCAGACGGGCTCCCAACACTGCCAGCACCACCACCAGAAAGGTTCCATTTCTTCATTGTGCTGCTATAAATTTTTCTTTTTTTCTATTGCTAGAGGGGGAGAAATGTGACATTGAGCGGGTGAAATTTGACAAGGAGGGGAGAAATGTCACATGGAGGGCTGATGTGACATAGGTGATTTGACATGGAGGGGGGAAAATGTGACATAGAGGCCTTGAGGAGGTGAAATGTGACATGGAGGGGGAGAAATTTGACATGGAGGGGGAGAAATCTGACATGGAAGAGAAATGTGACATGGGGGTAATGTGACAGAGGGGATTATGTAAAAAGGAGGGGGAGAAATGGGACATGCAGGGTGGGAAATGTGACATGGAGGGGGAGAAATGTGACATGAGGGGCTGATGGCTGACATTGGGGCATGATGGCTTACATGGGGAGCTAATGGATGGGGGCTGATGGGGGCTGATGGCTGACATTGGAGGCTAATGGTTGACATGGGGGGCTAATGGCGGACATGGGCGGCTAATGGCTGACATGGGGGCATGATGGCTGATATGGGGGCATGATGGCTGACATGGGGGGCTGATGGATGGGGACTGATGTCTGACATGGGGGTCTGATTTGAGGCATTGAGGGTCTGATCTGAGGTCTGATTAACATTGGGGGTCTGATTGCTGGTTTGACCTGAGGTAAAAATGGAAATTATTTTTTTCTTTTATCCTCCTTTAAAACCTAGGTGCATCTTAGATGGCAATAAATACGGTCCTTAAAACAGTGATTGTCTGAAGCAGAGAGAAGATACCAGGACCACACAGAGGAGAAGCCAGCTGCTGCAGATAGGACCAGGGCCAGGTGAGCTGCGAGGAGGGTTTCTTCTGCGTGCGTTCTGCATTTTTCTCACACCCATCAATTGCAAGGGCTGTTATTGTCTGAAAGTATGAAAAAGAATAGGACTTACTCTGTATTTTGCAGAACCGTTGCAAAAATTCAGCCCCATAGAAATGAATCGGTCAGAAAATGGCAGTTGTGTGCATGCGCTATTTGCCTTCTTATGGTTTTTTACATTGATTTTGGTTTGTTAGTTTTTTAATTGTGCCTTTTATCTTGCTTATTTTTAAGCCATATTTACATAAAACAGGAAAACCTCTCTGCTTTCACATGGCCAAACTATTGGAGCATTTTTCGTCTGTATTACGGCTGCAACAAACAGACAACAATGGGTCAACTGAACCATAGAGTTCAACTTCTGGGGTGGGGGGGGGGCACCAAAATGTAGCTTCGCTTGAGTTAGCAAAAATCCTTGCACCGGCCCTGAATGTAGAGTAGATAATGTCGCTGTCTGCAGCGGGCAAACAATTGCAAACTATTTAGCGCAGGTTGCGCTAAAAATATATATTGCTGCCAGATACAACTATAGTCAAGTATAAAATATATATTGCTGCCAGATACAACTATAGTCAAGTATAAAAACTAAGATTTTCAATCCCTACACTATCTACTTTCTGCTCTCCAGCTCTCCCTGACTAATACTGAGCAGAACGCCTGTCATCGGGCGCTATATAGCACCCAATGGCGCGTTCCGGCAAGCCAATCACTGTAATGCCAGCAGCCAACATGGCTACGGAATTACAGTGAGTGGCAGTACTTACTTGCACGTTTATTGGCAGGGTAAGAGACTTGAGCATCGCGCTTGAGCACATGCTGTATTCGGCCAAACACCGCAATGTGCCGAGCATCGCGATGCTCGAGCCGAACCAGTGATCAGCCGAGCATTCTCGCCCAACACTAGTAGCTATTAGTGTTGATCAAGCATGCTCGGCCGAACACCAGTTCGGCTTGAGCATCTCGATGCTCGGCACATGGCGTGACTTGGCTGAGTACCGCACGGGCTCGAGCGCAATGCTCGAGTCTCCTCCTTGCACGTTTCTTGGCTGCTATGCACCCAATAAAAGTTCAGGTAAGTATTGGTGTTGGGCATGAATATTCAAATAGCGAATATTAATTGTGAATATCAGCAATTCGAGAATTCGCTAATATTTAGAATATAGTGATATATACACTAACCTAAAGAATTATTAGGAACACCATACTAATATGGTGTTGGACCCCCTTTTGCCTTCAGAACTGCCTTAATTCTACGTGGCATTGATTCAACAAGGTGCTGATAGCATTCTTTAGAAATGTTGGCCCATATTGATAGGATAGCATCTTGCAGTTGATGGAGATTTGAGGGATGCACATCCAGGGCACATCCAAGCTCCCGTTCCACCACATCCCAAAGATGCTCTATTGCAGTGTTTCCCAACCAGTGTGCTCCAGCTGTTGCAAAACTACACCTCCCAGCATGCCCGCACAGCCAAAGGCTGTCCGGGCATGCTGGGAGTTGTAGTTTTGCAACAGCTGGAGGCACAATGGTTGGGAAACACTGCTCTATTGGGTTGAGATCTGGTGACTGTGGGGGCCATTTTAGTACAGTTAACTCATTGTCATGTTCAAGAAACCAATTTGAAATGATTCGAGCTTTGTGACATGGTGCATTATCCTGCTGGAAGTAGCCATCAGAGGATGAATACATGTTCTCATTCTGTTTACGCCAAATTCGGACTCTACCATTTGAATGTCTCAACAGAAATCGAGACTCATCAGAGCAGGCAACATTTTTCCAGTCTTCAACAGTCCAATTTTGGTGAGCTCGTGCAAATTGTAGCCTCTTTTTCCTATTTGTAGTGGAGATGAGTGGTACCCGGTGGGGTCTTCTGCTGTTGTAGCCCATCCGCCTCAAGGTGGGCGTGTTGTGGCTTCACAAATGCTTTGCTGCATACCTCGGTTGTAACGAGTGGTTATTTCAGTCAACGTTGCTCTTCTATCAGCTTGAATCAGTCGGCCCATTCTCCTCTGACCTCTAGCATCCACAAGGCATTTTTGCCCACAGGACTGACGCATACTGGATGTTTTTCCCTTTTCAAACTATTCTTTGCAAACACTAGAAATGGTTGTGCGTGAAAATCCCAGTAACTGAGCAGATTGTGAAATACTCAGACCGGCCCGTCTGGCACCAACAACCATGCCACGCTCAAAATTGCTTAAATCACCTTTCTTTCCCATTCTGACATTCAGTTTGGAGTTCAGGAGATTGTCTTGACCAGGACCACCCCCCTAAATGCATTGAAGCAACTGCCATGTGATTGGTTGACTAGATAATTGCATTATTGAGAAATAGAACAGGTGTTCCTAATAATTCTTTAGGTGAGTGTATATATGCATAATTTTGAATATTCAACTTTTTTTTCCATCAGTAACCTCCCTTCTTGCTTGTGGGCCAATGAGAAGGCTGCAATGTCTTTGTCTGAGCTTATCAACATCCCTAGCAACCAAAAGGAAAGTTGCCTACCCCTTACTATATAAGAACCTCCCCAGCAGCCCTTGTATGCAGTATTTTGCAGATCTGAGAGAGACAGCAGTGTTATTGCTGTGCTCTCTGCTTTCCTGTGTTATTACATTAGTTAGTTAGTTAGTTAGTTAGTTAGTTAGTTAGCTTATATATATAATACAGATACTTAGTGTAGGTTTGATAGTGATATAGTGTAGCTGATTCTGCTGTCCATACTGTGACGGTATGCGAGGCGAGGTGGTGGATGATAGGTATGTTTCACCTCGCATGCGCTCTGTTGTGAGGGACTGAACCGGAATCCGACCCGGGTTTTTTCCAGCCTCTAAGGCAGGCTTGGTTCCGGTCCAGAGATTGTGGTCCACTGGAGTTCACCTCCAGGTGGACTTTAAATAAACAGGAAGAGAGCACAACAGGTCTCTCATGTGCTGAGTCTCAGGATTGTAACCTGTGTGGCTGAAGGGAGAGCTATGTTTGGATGCAAGAGAAACTAAAGGTTTGCTTTACCATTTGTGTTGGCGGTGTCGGGGAGCAGCCCCGCACCGTATAGTCAGGACATAACTGTATAGCTTAGCGCCGGACGGCAAGGATTTACTTTCTGTTTTGTTTGTTTTCTGCTGTGCAAACCTTTTGGGCTAAATAAACCTGGCAACCAGCCAGACTTTCAAAGAAACTGCCTGCATACGGACTGTCTGTTTTCAGAAAAGGTGATCCCCACCAGCTAATCTCCCACACGTGGTGGACTCAGCGGGCATTTTCTGAAAATGGAGGAAATGTTAAAGGCCCTGCTATAGGCCAATGCAGCTCAGCGGGAATCCAACCGCCAAGTCGCAGAGGCCACTGCAGCACAACAGGCGGCCCAACAGGAGATGAACCGGCAGTTCGCAGAGGCTCTTGTGGAGCTGAAAAAAGGGTTCGCACCTCCTGCGCCAGGGGAACCAAAATTGGTACGTGCCTCGTATCACCTACAGAAGATGACACCTACTGATGATGTTGAGGCCTACCTTGCGACTTTTGAGAGAGTTGCTGTCCGCGAGGAGTGGCCAAAAGAACAGTGGGCGGGTCTAGTGGCCCCGTTTTTGACCGGGGAACCTCAAAAGGCGTACTTTGATCTCGAACCGGAAAAGGCCCAGGACTATGAGACACTGAAGACGGAGATACTTGCACGCTTGGGTGTCACCATGGCAGTCCGAGCCCAGCGTGTGCATCAGTGGACTTACTCCAGCGGCAAGCCACCCCGTTCTCAAATGTTTGACCTGATCCATCTCACCCGGAAGTGGTTGCAGCCAGAGACCTTGACCGGCCCTCAGATCGTGGAGCGTGTAGTAATGGACCGGTACCTGCGTGCGCTCCCTGCGACATTGAAGAAGTGGGTCGGACAGGGGGACCCCAACACTGCAACCCAGTTGGTGGACCTAGTGGAGAGGTACCTTGCTTCTGAGGACTTGTTGAATCCGTCTATGCCCCACCGTGGAGCGTCTTGGGACGCAAGATCACCCCCAGGATCTGGTAAGACTGTTCCAGGGTTCAAAAGCAGGGGTAATGTTAAGACTGATTTTGCAGCTAATGAGACTGTGGGTCCTAGACCGGGAGACTGGCCAAAGAAGCCAGGAAGGTCTTTGGGACACTTAAAAGGACTCGGGGTAGAGCACATACAGTGTTATCGGTGCCATGCATTTGGGCATATTGCTGCAAACTGTCCGTTAAGCGATGAGCCTATGCAGTGTGACTATGCTTACAGGAAAAGACACATTTCTCTTTTTGCACAGGTCGCGTGTACTGCAGCATGTTCGAGTCACAACGAGAGACAAATGTGTGCTATCTCTGTGGATGGAAAACCACTCACAGCCCTGCTAGACTCGGGTAGTGTGGTGACACTAATCAGGAAGGATTGTGTAAACCCCTCCAAACTACACCCCAGTACTATCGGGGTCATTTGTATTCATGGGGACACACGGGACTACCAGACAGCAGTGGTTGAGGTTGATACCCCTTGGGGCAGTGTGACACATTCAGTCGGGGTGGTGCCGTCACTGCTTCACGAAGCGTTAGTGGGGAGAGATTTTCCCCATTTTTGGAGCTTATGGGAAGGCAAGGGGAGACTGGTAGATAGAGCTCCCCCTGCTGGGGAGGCACGGGAGCTCTCGCCAGATCCTTTTTTCCAAAGGGAAGGGGACGTTGTTGAGGAAGCGGGAGATCCTCTTCCTTTCCCTGTCTTGGCTGGGGAGTCGGAGGACCGGGAAGCTAGCCCTCAGTTCGAGGGTAATGAACAGGAGAATGTCTCTGACCCTGACAGTGAGAGTAGTCCAAATGTTATGCCAGATTTAGAAGTCAGGAGAGAGGATTTCTGTACCGAACAACTGCGAGATGTCACCCTCATTAGAGCTAGGGAAAATGTTAAGATGGTGGATGGGGAACCGGTGGTCCCTAACTGGGGGGTGTCCTTCCCCTACATGGCCCTCAACAACAATTTACTGTATCAGGTGATAAAACGTGGAGAAGACGAGGTCGAACAGCTACTGGTTCCCAAACCCTTCCGCAGGGTCGTACTAGACCTGGCACATAGTCACGTGATGGGGGGACATCTCGGTGTTGAAAAGACCAGGGAGAGAATCGCCCAGAGATTTTTCTGGCCTGGGTTGCATGCAGATGTCAGGCAGTACTGTGAGTCGTGCCCGAGTGCCAATTGTCAGCACCGGCGCCCCACTTTCGCAGTCCCCTGGTCGCTCTACCAATAATTGAGGTCCCTTTTGAACGGATTGGCATGGACCTGGTGGGGCCAGTGGTGAAGTCTGCCCGGGGTCACCAGCATATTCTGGTAATCCTGGACTACGCAACACGCTACCCTGAGGCCATCCCCTTGCGTAACACCTCCGCTAAGACTATCGCCAAGGAGTTGGTCCAGGTGTTTAGTCGAGTGGGGATCCCAAAGGAGATCTTAACCGATCAAGGCACCCCATTTATGTCCAGGGTCACCAAGGAACTGTGTAAAGTATATAAAATTTCCCATCTCCGCACCTCGGTCTACCACCCCCAAACGGATGGACTTGTGGAGCGATTTAATAAAACGCTGAAAAGTATGCTGAAAAAGGTGGTTGACAGAGATGGGAAAAATTGGGATTTTTTGCTACCATATCTCATGTTTGCCATACGCGAGGTTCCGCAGGGGTCCACAGGGTATTCCCCCTTTGAGCTCTTGTATGGTAGACATCCCAGGGGGCTGCTAGATGTCGCCAAAGAAACGTGGGAAGGAGAGGCCACCCCGTATCGAAGCGTCATAGAGCATGTCTCCTTGATGCAGGATCGAATCGCAGCTGTCTTGCCCCTGGTTCGTGAACATATGGAGCGAGCCCAGGAGGCCCAGAGGAGGGTCTATAATCGGGGTGCCAAGGTCCGTACTTTCAGCCCCGGGGACCGAGTGTTGGTACTGGTTCCCACGGTTGAAAGCAAGTTCCTGGCTAAGTGGCAGGGTCCCTTTGAGGTGGTTGAAAAAGTAGGAGAGGTCAACTACAAAGTCTACCAACCTGGGAAACGGAAGCCACAACAGATTTATCATGTAAATCTCTTAAAACCCTGGAAGGACAGAGAGACTTTATTGGCCACATCTCCGGCTGCAACAGTCCGGCGACCGGTGATCCCTGACGTCCCCATAACGGAATCCCTATCCCTGGTGCAACAAAGTGACGTTAGGGCGTTTTTGTACAAAAATAGAGACTTTTTCTCCCCCTTACCCGGACGAACCAACGTGATTCGGCATGACATAGTGACAGAACCTGGGGTTCGCGTAAATGTAAAGGCATATAGAATACCGGAGGCCAGGCGAGAGGCAGTCGCAAAGGAAATAAAAATGATGCTAGAATTGGACGTGATAGAAGAGTCCCACAGTGATTGGTCGAGCCCCATAGTGCTGGTCCCAAAACCCGATGGCACTGTTAGGTTTTGTAACGACTTTAGGAAACTCAACAGTGTCTCCAAGTTCGATGCCTACCCGATGCCTCGGGTCGACGAACTCGTGGACAGGTTGGGACAAGCCCGCTACATAACGACCCTAGACCTGACGAAAGGCTACTGGCAGATACCCCTAACTGAATCGGCCAAGGAGAAAACTGCCTTTTCCACTCCTGAAGGCTCGTTTCAGTATAAGCGGATGCCTTTTGGTCTGCATGGAGCTCCTGCATCATTCCAGCGAATGATGGATAAAACTTTGAGCCCACATCGCCCGTATGCAGCTGCTTACTTGGACGATGTGGTCATCCACAGCCCAGATTGGGAATCGCACCTGCTTCGGGTACAAGCAGTGGTAGATTCACTTAAGGAAGCAGGTCTCACGGCCAACCCAAAAAAGTGTGCCATAGGCCTGGAGGAAGCCAAATACCTTGGCTACGTTATTGGCCGGGGACTGGTCAAGCCCCAGACCAATAAGGTTGAGGCCATTCAAAAATGGCCCCAACCGATAAACAAAAAACAAGTTCGGGCCTTTATTGGCATTACGGGGTATTACCGGCGGTTTATACCCGACTTTGCCACCATTGCCGCCCCTCTGACCGACCTGACAAAGGGCAGGGGGTCGGCCATGGTTAAATGGAATCCTGAAGCCGAGGAGGCCTTCCAGAAGTTAAAGCGGGCCCTTTGTGTACTACCGGTGTTGGTAACCCCGGACTTCTCAAAGGAGTTTGTGGTACAGACGGACGCCTCTGAGGTGGGCCTAGGGGCTATCCTATCCCAAACCAGAGACGGTGAGGAGCACCCAGTGGTATACCTGAGCCGAAAGCTGAACAAGCATGAAAAGAACTATGCCATTGTCGAGAAGGAATGTCTCGCTATTAAATGGGCCCTCGACTCGCTGAAATATTACTTACTGGGAAGGTCGTTTAAGCTCGTCACCGACCATGCACCCCTAAAGTGGATGTGTGACAACAGGGAAAAAAATAGCCGCGTGACAAGGTGGTTTCTGGCCTTACAGCCCTTTAAGTTTTCAGTAGAGCATAGGCCGGGCAAGCTCCAAAACAATGCAGATGCCCTCTCCCGCATGCATTGTATGCTGGGGACAGTTGCTCAGCCGCGGGGGCTAGAGCAGAGGGGGGGGATATGTGACGGTATGCGAGGCGAGGTGGTGGATGATAGGTATGTTTCACCTCGCATGCGCTCTGTTGTGAGGGACTGAACCGGAATCCGACCCGGGTTTTTTCCAGCCTCTAAGGCAGGCTTGGTTCCGGTCCAGAGATTGTGGTCCACTGGAGTTCACCTCCAGGTGGACTTTAAATAAACAGGAAGAGAGCACAACAGGTCTCTCATGTGCTGAGTCTCAGGATTGTAACCTGTGTGGCTGAAGGGAGAGCTATGTTTGGATGCAAGAGAAACTAAAGGTTTGCTTTACCATTTGTGTTGGCGGTGTCGGGGAGCAGCCCCGCACCGTATAGTCAGGACATAACTGTATAGCTTAGCGCCGGACGGCAAGGATTTACTTTCTGTTTTGTTTGTTTTCTGCTGTGCAAACCTTTTGGGCTAAATAAACCTGGCAACCAGCCAGACTTTCAAAGAAACTGCCTGCATACGGACTGTCTGTTTTCAGAAAAGGTGATCCCCACCAGCTAATCTCCCACAATACATATATGCTACATACATAGTGCTGTATGTATGTATGTATGCATATTACATACATACATACATACATACATAGTGCTGTGATGTCCAAAGTTCACAACAATACTTAGTGCACCAATCACTAATAAGTAGTCAGACCTGTTAAAATGTGAAGTTGAACATATTGCGCCAAAAGATTTGCATCATTAGTGCCGATTTCACAATCGCGATTATATTGGAGCACTCTATCTACATATAAAGCTATTGTAATGTTCTGCCGTGCCAACCATTTTCTCCAGTCTCAGGAAACTTCTAGCAGCTTGAAAAATGTAGCTATAGTGACTCAAGCCTTTATTTCACTCGCATTACGCAAATATTACATTGCCGATTTTTCACGAACAAGAAACTAATCTCGAATTCGCTAATAAATGACGAATATTCTTCCAAATATTCGAGAACTATCACAAATTTGAATATTGCCTCTGCCGCTCATCACTGGTAATTACTGCCCTAACTGTAATGCTGTAGCCATATAGCACCCGATGACGCGTATTCGGCTCAGTCTTAGCTGAGCATAAGAAGGGACAGACAGTGTAGGAAGTGTTATTGGAAGATTTTTATTTGAAAAACTTTTCAGAGACCCAAAAGTCCTTTTAATGACTATTGTGTGTGACAGCAGCAATATATATTTTTAGCACATCCTGCGCTAAATAGCGTCTAATAGGCCGCTGCGGACAGTTAAATTATCCGAACCACATGTCCTGTGCAAAGTGTGCGCATCCCTAAAATATCAGTGACATCCAGTGTACTTTTTTTTTAGACGGTGTCCGCTGTGGACAGTTAAATTATCCGCGCCACATCTCCTGTGTAAACTGTGCGCATCCAAAAAATATCTGTTACATACAGTTTACTTTTTCAATAGACAGTGTCCGCTTCTGACAGTGACATAACCAGTGCCACATCTGCAGTGTAATGTGTGTGCTTCAAAAAAAATTCTGTGAAATACAGTGTACTTTTTCGGTAGACTGTGTCCGCTTCTGACAGGGACCTTACCAGTGCCACATCTGCAGTGTAATGTGTGCACTTCATCTGTGACATAACAGTGTACTTTTTTGCGTACATGCTGCGGACAGTGACATTACCGGTGGTACCTCTCCTGTATAACGTTTCCTCATTCCAAACCCCTGTGACATTCCCTGTAATTTTTCATTAGCTGCTGGTGACAGCATTGACATTATCTGCGGGATATCACCTGTGTGATGTTTCCACATCCAAAATACCTTTTTGCGCATACACTTCCAAATCCTACACTACTGTACGTGTGACAGACTTTCAATTATATATATCATTTAATATGAAGAAGGCGAGCAGTAAGGGATGGTGCAGTGGCCGTGATGCTAATGGTGCACGCAGAAGCCGTGGCCATGGGCGCGGTGAAACTGTGCCTTCTGCCAGAGCACAAGAAAAACAATCATCCACGATACCTAGCTTCATGTCCCAGTTTGCAGGGCGGCACAGGACACCACTCTTGAAGTTATACCAGTGTGCGACCAGGTGGTCGGTTGGATTGCAGCAGATAATGCTTCCAGTCGCTTAAGCACCACCATGTTTTCCACCAAGTCCAGTCTCAGTAGTCAAGAGTCTGCTCAACCCAATCCTCACCCTGATCCTCCTTCCTCCCACCATGGAGAGTCTGGGCAAACAAGTGATCCCACACTCGGATATTCCGAGGAGCTCTTTTCAGCGCCATTCCTTGATTTGGCCCTCTTGCCAAGCCCGCTTGAAGAGGGACAGATCTTGTTCCCTGATTCCCAAACTCTTGAGCATCCACAATCACAAGAAGATGAGTGTGGGGAACGGCAACTACTGTTTCATGAGGTGGATGATGATGAGACACAGTTGCCAATAACTCAATGGCAATTACTGTTTCAAGAGGTTCATGAACAGGATGAGACACAGTTGTCAATCACTGAGGTAGTGGTTTGATCAACAAGTCAAGAGGATGAGCAGAGTGAGGAGGTGGTGGACGATGAAGTCAAGGACCCAACCTGGGAAGGTGGAAAGCAGAGCGAGGACAGCAGTACAGAGGGGGAGGAATCTGCTGCACCGCAACAGGCTGGAAAAGACAGTGGGGTGGCAAAAGGGAGAAGGCAGGCCAGACCAAACAGGCCCGCAACTGTTCCCCGGAGCACATTCTTGTGGAAATCTCCCTTGCCAAGGGGTAGGTGTTCTGCAGTCTGGCGCTTTTTTGAGGAAAGTGCGGACGACAAAAGAACTGTAATTTTCAACCTGTGCTATACAAAAATGAGCAGGGGTGTGAACACTAGCAACCTCACCACCACCACCATGATCCGCCACATGGCATCAAAGCACCGTAATAGGTGGCCCGAACGCCTGGGTCCACAATCTGTGTCTTGGGGTCACACCAATGCCTCCTCTTCCTTTGTGTTACGTTCTGGCCAATCGACTTTGAAGGCGCAGATCCGGATGCCACCCGCCCTGCACCTGGACCCTCTCAAGCACCATCAGTGACCACATCCACTTCCGTGTCCCAGACATTTGAACGCAAGCGCAAATACCCAGCCACCCACACACAGGCCATAGCAATAAATGTGCAGCTTTACAAATTACTGGCCCTGGAATTGTTGCCATTTAGGCTTGTGGACACTGAGGCCTTCTGCAGCCTGATGTCGGCGGCCGTCTCGCATTACACAGTCCCCAGCAGCCACTATTTTTCAAGGTGTGCTGTGCCCGCATTACACCTGTATGTGTCCCGTAACATCACACGTGCCCCGACCAACGCAGTTACTGGGAAGGTCCACTTAACCACGGACACATGGACAAGTGCATTCTGCCAGGGATGCTACATGTCCCTGATGACACACTGGATGAATGTTGTGGAGGCTGGGAGCGATTCGTACCCTGGGATGGCACAGGTGCTACCGACGCTAAGGATTGCGGGCCCTACGTTGATCAGGGTTTCCGCCAGCACCAACCTCCACTTCTCCTCCTCCGCCTCCTCCTCCACTTCCACCTCCGAATTATCCGCGTGCAGCACCAGTCAGTCATCAGTCGGTAGCTGGAAGCAGTGTAGCACTGCAGTGAGGAAGCGGCAAGAGGCCGTGCTGAAGCTGATACGCTTAGAGGACAAACAGCACAAGGCCGCAGAGCTGTGGCAGTGAATAAGAGACCAGACTGAGCTGTGGCTCTCGCCACTTAACCTAGAACCAGGCATGGCTGTGTCTGATAATGACCATAACTTGGTTGCGGCTTTGGAGATCGGCAAGCTCACACACATCAAATGCCTAGCCCACGTCTTAAACTTAGCGGTTCAGCGTTTTCTCAAAACCTACCCCAATTAGCCTGAGCTACTGGTGAAGGTGCGCCGTGTGTGTGCCCATTTCCGCAAGTTATCGACAGCTTCAGCTGGTCTGTCAACGCTGCAGCAGCGCTTGAAATTGCCAGCTCACCGGCTGTTGTGCGATGTGGGCACACGCTGGAACTCGGCGTTCCACATGTTGGCTAGTGTTGAGCACGAATATTCGAAAAGCAAATTTTTAACGCGAGTATCGGCACTTCGAGAATTCGGGAATATTTAGAATATAGTGCTATATATTCGTAATGACGAATATTAGTTTTTTTGTTTTTGTTTTTTTAACACAGTACCCATCAGTTGATCATCCCTCCCTTCTTCTAGCTTGTAGGCCAATGAGAAAGCATGGTCACAGCTTAGCAACATCCGTAGCAACCAATAGAAAAGTTACCTACCCTATGACGGTATTTCACGCGCATTACGCTAATAATTCATTGCCGGTTTTCGCAATCAAGAATATAATGTTGAATTCGCAAATAAATGACGAATATTCTACAAAATATTAGCAAAATATTGCAAATTTGAATATTGCTCCTGCCGCTCATCACTAATTTTGGTCAGGCTTTGTGAGCAGCAGAGGGCAGTAGTGGAATACCAGCTGCAACATGGTCGTCGCCATTCCAGTCAGCTTCCACTATTCACAAGCGAGAAGTGGGCATGGATGTCTGACCTCTGTGAGGTTTTAAGAAACTTTGAGGAATCAACACAGATGGTGAGCGGCGATAACGTTATTATCCGCGGAACCATCCCACCTCTGTGTCTACTCAAACGCTCGCTGTTCACAATTAAGGACGATGCTTTGCATGTGGAAGAAGTGGAAATAGGGAAAGATAATACACAGGGTGATAGCCAGACCACCCTCAGTTCGTCTTCTCAGCGCGAATTGGACGATGAAGAGGAGGAGGAGGAGCAGGAGACGGCTGTCTCCTCTACAGAGGGTAGTACCCATGGAAGTTTCATTTCATCTATTCAGCATGGGTGGGCAGAAGAGGAGGAAGAGGATGAGGAGATTGAGAGTGATCATCCTAATGACGACAGTGAAGTCTTGCCTGTTGGTACTCTGGCACACATGGCTGACTTCATGTTAGGCTGCCTTTCCAGTGACCTGCGCATTATACGCAATTTAGACAACATGGATTACTGGTTGTTCACCCTTCTCGTCCCCCGCTACAAAGATAACTTCTCATCTCTCATTCCTCTGGTGGAGAGGACAAGCAAAACGGTGCAATACCAGAAGATCCTTGTTGAAAAATTGCTCCCAAAATTTCCATCTGACAACGCTGGCGGCAAAGTCAGTACTTTCTTGGGCAACCAAGGAGGGGAGACAAGGGGAATATACAGCAGTTCCAACAGAGGCAGGGCAACACTCTCCAAAACCTGGGACAGTTTCATGACACCCCGCCAGAACCCTCACCCTGATGCAAGGCCTAGTGTCTCAAGGAGGGAAACATTTTGGAAGATGGTGAAGGAGTACATAGCAGACCGTGTCAGTGTCCTCAATGATCCCTCAGTGCCTTACAACTCCTGGGTGTCCGAACTGGCGCCTTGGAGGTGCTGGCCTGCCCTGCTGCCAGCGTTTTGTCTCAGTGGGTATTTAATGCTGCTGGTAGCATAATAACTGATAAGCGCATCTGCTTGTCAACCAAAAATGCTGACAGGTTGACTCTGAACAAGGCCTGGATTGACCATGACTTCTCGACTCCACCAGAGGAAAGCTGATGAACATAAAGGCACTTTAAATGTGTTGTTTATAATTTACTGAATACACTGTATTCCCATGCACCCCTTCCACCACAAACAAGGGTATATGGTTGAATCTTCCTTTTCTCATCCTCATCCTCTTCCATCATATCAACATGCTTATTTGTCGCATATAATGCCCTTGCATATATATAGAGATGTCCTGAACTATTCGCCGGTGAACAGATCCCGGCGAACATCACATGTTCGCGTTCGCCGCGTCGGGCGAACATATGCGATGTTCGGTCCGCCCCCTATACATCATCATTGAGCAAATTTTGACCCTGTACCTCACAGTCAGCAGACACATTCCAGCCAATCAGCATACCCTCCCTCCCAGACCCTCCCACCTCCTATCAAAAAGCAAGGACAACATCGATCTTAGATTCATTCGGAAGCTGCAGTGTCACAAATTTGACTAACTTGTAATCGCAATGCGATTAATACAGGTTATATTAATCGCATTGCGAATTCAACTTAGAGCTGGGTTCCTAATGGTTGTATTGCTAGAATATAACGAAGATTGAGAATATAGTGCTTTATTCGTCAATTCTAGCAATACAACCATTAGGAACTCAGATCTAAGTTGTAATCGCAATGCGATTAATACAGGTTATATTAATCGCATTGCGATTACAACTTAGATCTGAGTTCCTAATGGTTGTATTGTATTGCTAGAATATAACGAAGATTGAGAATATAGTGCTATATTCGTCAATTCTAGCAATACAACCATTAGGAACTCAGATCTAAGTTGTAATCGCAATGCGATTAATATAACCTGTATTAATCGCATTGCGAATTCAACTTACCACACTCTGCGTCAACTACGTAATTTTCCATGGGAGTTTTGCCATGGATCCCCCTCCGGCATGCCACAGTCCAGGTGTTAGTCCCCTTTTCTAACTTTTCCATCACTATTGTGACCAGAAAGAGTCCCTGTGGGTTTTAAAATTCACCTGTCTATTGAAGTCTATGGCGGTACGCCCGGTTCGCACGTTCGCGAACATTTGCGTAAATTTGCATTTGCGAATGAAAAATGTTAGGTTTGCGACATCTCTACATATATACCCTTCGCATATAATGTTTTACAGGGTCAGCTCAGCTGCAGGCCCTCGCATATAACTTTTTAGAGGGTCAGCTCACCAGCATGCCCTCAACTACAATGTTTTACAGGGTCAACTCACCAGCAGGCCCTCACATATAATTTTTTAGAGGGTCAGCTCACCAGCAGGCCCTCGCATATAATGTTTTACAGGGTCAGCTCACCAGCAGGCCCTCGTATATAATGTTTTACAGGGTCAGCTCACCATCAGTGCCGCACCTAAAATGTTTTACAGGGTCAGCTCACCAGCAGGCCCTCGCATATAATGTTTTAAAGGGTCAGTTCCCCAGCAGGCCCGCACTTAAAATGTTTTACAGGGTCAGCTCACCAGCAGGCCCTCGCATATAATGTTATAAAGGGTTAGCTCACCAGCAGGCCCGCACCTAAAATCTTTTACAGGGTCAGCTCACCAGCAGGCCCTCGCATATAATGATTTACAGGGTCAGCTCACCAGCATTCCCTTGCATATAATGTTTTACAGGGTCAGCTCACCAGCAGGCCCTCAACTGCAATCTTTTACAGGGTCCGCTCACCTGCAGGCCCTCGCATATAATTTTTACAGGGTCAGCTCACCTGCAGGCCCTCGCATATAATTTTTTAGAGGGTTAGCTTACCAGCAGGCCCTCACCTACAAGTCCAGTCTCACTATCCAAGAGTCTGGTCAACACAATCCTCATCGCCGGGGGTTGCGTAACTAGTTATCATAGAGGACTCTCGTTTGTTATCGGAATTAACTAGACAAATCGCTCCACCAACTAAGAACGTTCATGCACCACCACCCTCAGAATCAAGAAAGAGCTATCAATCTGTCAATCCTTTCCGTGTCATGGCCGGGTGAGTTTTCCGGTGTTGAATCAAATTAAGCGTCAATTCCTTTATGTTTCAGCTTTGCAACCATACTCCCCAGCGGAACCCAAAGACTTTGGTTTCCCAGAAGCTGCTCGGCGGGTCATGGGAATAACGCCGCTAGATTGCCGGTCGTCATCGTTTATGGTCGGAACTAAGACCATATCTGATCATTTGCGAACCTTCGACTTTCGTTTTTTGATTAATGAAAATATTCTTGACAAATGCTTTTGATTTGGTGCGTCTTGCACCGGTCCAAGAATTTCACCTCTAGCGGTGCAATACCGATGTCCCCGGCCGTCCCTCTTAATCATGGACCCAGTTCCAAAAACCAACAAAATAGAACCGGAGTCCCATTCTATTATTCCTAGATGAAGTATTCAGGCGACCCGGCCTGCTTTGAACACTGTAAATTTTTTCAATGGTTAGCTAAGCAGCAGGCATTCTCCCATAATTTTTTTAATGGACAGCTCAGCAGCAGGACCTCAACCATAATGTTTTAGAGGGTCAGCTCAGCAGCAGGCCCTCGCATATAATTTTTTAGAGGGTCAGCTCACCAGCAGGCTCTCACCTACAATTTTTACAGGGTCAGCTTACCTACAGGCCCTCGCATATAATGTTTTAGAGGGTCAGCTCACCTGCAGGCCCTCACCTATAATCTTTTAGAGGGTCAGCTCACCAGCAGGCCCTCACCTACAAACTTTTAGAGGGTCATCTCACCTGCAGTCCCTCATCTAATTATACCTAATAGATAATTTTCGCGCATGCTGCCTTGCTTGGAAGTGGTAGCCGTAGCTGTTTCTCAGGCTCCCTCTCCGGAATCAAACCTTGATTCCCTGTTACCCATGGTCACCGTGGATGGTGCTAAAAATAACATTGAAAGTATATAGGTCAGACATACGAATTAATCGTCGCTGTCATGGGGACGTGCGATCGGGCCCAGGTTATCTAGAGTCACCAAAGCGGCAGCAGGGCCTCACCCATAATGTTGCCCTTTCACTTAGTGCATAGGCTTTAAGAGTGCAGGAGTCCCACTACCTGAACAATTGCACCACAATGTGCATGAGGCCCTCCTTTATGTGATATACAGATTGTATCGGAGTGCCTCTTCCTTGCAATTTTTGGAAGCACTTGCACTTTATATACAAGTAAATATACAGGAAAGAATGTTTCCTAAATTTTTTTCCTCTAAAACTGATTTTATCTTCGGTTTGGTGCTTATTATTGTCAGTCTTAAAAGTGCCATACTACTCGAAATACATCGTTCCCAGCAGCGACCTGGGAGTCCAAGATGCATCCAGACATCCTCCCCATGCTGTTCCCAAACCATTTTGGTGGTGTTTCCATCAATTTCTGACCTTTTGCTATGAACCAGGCACCCTCCACTCTTCAGAGCAGGGGGTGCCTTGTTTAGTGCTCGGGTTCTCCCATTGACTTCCATTATACTCGTGTGCTCGGGACGAGCCCACGAGCACCCGAGCACTATGGTTCTCGATCAATACTAGTAGCTACCCAAGTCTGTAATATCTTTTTTTTCTTTGCATAATAACAAAACATGTTAGAATTATTTTGAAAATGGAGATACAATTCCATCTGGCATATAAATCTCTATTCAGTGTAGTGTATGTAGGATATTATAGTATGCTGTATTATATGTGTGCATAATCTCTTTTTGATAGCTCCCTTAATACTTGTAGACTGGTCCAATTTTATACAAGGATGTATGCTAGCATTTCCTTTTTACCTTTTTACAATTACATGAGCCTATATCTAGCTTTGCACGGACTGTTTCCCACTGAGCCTATACTGGAAGATTGCTCATACATAATGTATACTTTCCATTTCTATATGAAATTTGCTAATTTCATAAATAACAATGTGAGTGCTTTATATAGATCGAAATTTGCTCAGTATTGGAAATGTTGAATAATCCACACTCCATATTTTATATGCTATGGGATGTTAGAATTTTTATAAATCGGAGGTAATAAAAAGAAAGCAGTGAGAGGGAGATTTCTATCATGCATTTTTTTTAACATATATGCCCTAGATTACATTGTTTTTGATAAAAAAAAACTGCAAAGAAAGTGAGTCCTAGAGGTGCTGTCAATAAATTTCGAAAGATTTCGTACATGTGTAGGTATTGTAAGAAGGTACAAGGAATCATTGTGGATGATAGGTATGTGTCACCGAGATTCCTGGCCTCGGTGGAGTAGGAGTCAGTTTTCATGCGTCAGCAGCAGTTGCTGTGTTACACCTTGCTATCTAATATGGCTATAAATAGTTGATCCGGGGTGGCTCTTACTGGAAGTGGTCAAAGTGCTGGATGGGTGACTACTCCCCACGGTCCAAGCCGGCTTTTGACAGGCCTATAAAAAACAGCCAGCAGTGTCAGGTGGGTGGATTACTCCTCTCTGACATTGGAGCTGTGTGAAACTCTGCTGAGATCTGAGGCCTGTGTGTGGGCTGAAAGCTGAAGACAGTGTGTCGGGCAAGCAGGCCGCCTAAAGCCTGCAGGTGGACTTTTTGAGCCTGAGCATTCAGCCGAGTGTTGATTAAACACCCAGAATCAAAGGTGAATGTTTTTCTGTATGAACTGTTTTGGGTGTGTACTAACACCAATACTGAACATAGACTGTCATACTGTGAACCTGCAACTAGTGTGAATAAACACTGCAGTTTTTGACCCGTGCCCCATGACAACATGGAGGCTGTTGTGAAGGCACTCATGGAGGCTATTCTTCAGCAGCGGGAGACAAACCTGCAGCAATGCAAGGCTAATATGCAGCAGCAAGAAACCAACCAGTTGCTGCTACAAGATGTGATGGCTTTGCAGACAGCAGGAGCAACCCCGAGCGTCCACGATGCCCGGAAGGCAGTATGTGCAGAGATTCCTAAGATGACACCCATAGATGACGTTGAAACCTAACTGGCAATGTACGAGAAAGCTACCCCAAGACCAGTGGGCCGAGGTCGTCGCTCCGTTCCTGGCCTCCGATTCCCAGCAGGAGAATTTCGACTTGCCGGACGATTAAGCGGCAAGTAAAGGGTGAGATTTTAGCCAGACTGGGGGTGAATGTGTTGTTCCGGGCCAACCGGGTACATCAGTGGGGGTTTAATCCAGCTAAGCCTGCGAGGACCCAGTATTATAACTTACTCCACCTCTTGCAAAAGTGGCTACAGCCTGATGTGCTGAAACCCACGGCTATGCTGGATAGACTATTGGCCGATATCTTCTGGAGGTCTCCGCCACCCCCTCTCCAGCACTGGATCAGGCAGGTGTCTCCTGGCAATGCCCTTGAGATGGTGGACCTGGTGGAGCACTACGAGGTGTCACACCTTGCCCTGTGAATGTGCGGAGATCTGTCAGACTGGCTGCACATGCCTGACTCCTCTCTTTTGTTTTGGTTTGGGTTTGAGCTGGATCCACCTTCCCTCAGGTGTACTGGGTTGATTGTTAGCGAGGCTATTTATTCCTCCTTCTCCCAGTGGCCTGTGCGGGTTATAGTTCATTCCTGTGGGCTTTGGATGTGTTGTGGATCATTTGCTCTAGCTCAGCTTAAGATAAGTCCTCTCTGTTTCTTCCCTTGGTGTCTTTCATCTAGGCCTCTAGGGATACACTTGCTTCCTCCTGTTTGAAGAAGCAGGTCGCCTCTTCCCTTTACCCTACTGCTCAGGGTTTTCCCAGGGTGTATAGACTTAGGCACGAGGGCATGTGCATATCCACCATTAGGGTATGCACATGTGCATAGCAGTATAGAGAAAGCCTTAGGGATCGCTAGGAGGTGACCCTTTTCATCCCTAGCTTTTGGGCCTAGTCATTTGTTCTGTTTGTTTTCCCTGTGTTTGGTTATTTCCCTGCTTACCTACCTACCGTGACAGATGTTGGTTGAAGTGCCTAATTGGTGTTTAAGGTGCTTTGTTGGCTGGACCCCTGGTTCGTGACACCAGCACCGTAAGGTACAAATGTTGAGTTTAGTAGTGAAAATGATGAGGAGTCAGTTGTAAACCAGTTGAACATTTACTGAAAATCAATAGTCTCTGGACAGTTAGTACAGTTCGTCAATGGAAAGCTTTTTGTATAGCAGAAGTAATAATAAGTTCAATTGTAATCCTATATAGAGATGGCCTTGCGGTTCGTCCGGCAGTTGTTTCACGACGAACTTTGCTCGTTCGTGGTTTGCGAACATATGGCGATGTCCGCTGGCGCCATATTCTTTTACATTGTGAAGAACTTTGACACATGACACATCCATCAGGTGGTACAGGACTGCCAATTGAGACATTTAAGCACATGGACATACCCCCTACCTTATAAATAAACCCGATCTGGATGCCATTTTATATTCAGTCTTTTGCCAGTGTAGGGAGAGGTTGCTGTGTGGAGCAGGGACAGACTGTTAGGGACACAAAATGCTAGCTAATAGGGCCACAAAAGTCCTTTTAAGGACTGGCATAGGTGTGCTATCGATAGGTGTGACTTACTGAGGGGTGTGATATACTTATAATATACTTTCTAACATAGAAAGTATATTATAGTGCATTTGTATTGTGCAGCAGTTGTGTGCGTTTCTGTTCCGATAATGCAGTTACAGAGTGACAAACGCTACTGGAACAAATAATTTCAACTGGTGTGATATACCAGTTGCCCCCCCAAAAAACTGATTGAAGCAGGGGTATTATATACCAATAATATACTTTCTATATAGTGCATTTGGGTAGTGCAGCATTTGTTTGCTGTTTTGCTGCGTTACCACAGCTACACAGTGACAAACTCTATTGGAACAAATAATTTTAACTGGTGTGATATACCAGTTGCCCCCCAAAAAAACAGATTCAAGCAGGGGTGTTATATACCAATAATATACTTTCTATATAGTGCATTTTGGTATTGTAGCATTTGTTTGCGGTTTTGTTGCGTTACCGCAGCTACACAGAGTGACAAATTCTATTGGAACAAATCATTTCTACCGGTGTGATATACCAGTTGCCCCCCCAAAAAAATGATTGAAGCAGGGGTGTTATATACCAATAATATACTTTCTATAGAGTGCATTTGGGTAGTGCAACATTTGTTTGCAGTTTTGCTGCATTACCGCAGCTGCACAGAGCGACAAACGCTATTGGAACAAATAATTTCAACTGGTGTGATATACCAGTTGCCCCCCCAAAAAAGTGATTGTGGCAGGGGTGTGATATACCTTCTTCCACAAATACTGCTCTTCTGTAGGGACTTTTGTCACAGGGTCATTTTGAAAATGACAGGCAGAAGAAGAGGCAGGCCATTCCAGAGGGGTAGTAGGGGTCGGGCAGGTGCACCAGGCTGGAGCCTAAGTTGGAAGTTGCAGAAGTTGCGTGCGATTACGTCAAAGGATGCACCATAGTTGAGTGGCTCAGCCTTCCACTTCTGCACCCTCCTCCTCCTCTCTATCTGCACCCTCTTCACTCTCTGCTGTGTGCACCCCCATAAACACCACCACCACCACCATATCCCCTCCACTCGAGTCAGAGGAATAATTTTCCCATCCATTCCAAGATCTTACCCATGCTCAGCCCTTCTTGGCTTCTGATCAGGAAGAGGAAGTATCAACGGTCGCCACCCAGCAGTCCGACGGCAGTACCCCGATCAGCCCAAGGAGGGCGGTCCCCTCTGTTGCTGCCTACTCCGAGATCTCTAATGTCAGTGGTGGTGAAGGTGACAATGATGACATGTCGATGGACGTCACGTGGGTGCCCACAAGAGAGGAAGATGAGGAGAGTTCAGAGGGAGAGAGGGAGCAGCAGATGGGGAGGAGAAGGAGGAGAAACAGTCAGAACTTACAGTGCACTGGAGGCAAAAAGCAGACTGCTAATGTATCTGGAACGAGCCATCCACCATGCACGGTCACATCTGGCTCTCCCAGTACGCCGGCACATGGTTCCACAGTGTGGGCTTTTTTTAAAGTGTTCGCTGCTGACAAAGTCGCGGTAAGCCCAACACTCACCTTGGGACGACCGCCTTAAGAAGGCACCTTGCCTCCCATCACCGAGCCCAGTGGGAGTAACACCGTCAGAACCCACAAAGCCACACTCCCGGTGCTCCACGTCCTGCCTCTTCTCCTTATCCTCTCTCCTCCCATTTGTCCTTCCACTCCACTTTCCACCGTGCCGTCGTCGCATTCATCTGGCAAAAGACAGGCTTCCATGGCCCAAATGTTCGAGCGTAAAAAGATGATGACGCGGGATAACCCTCTTGCCCAACGGCTGACCACTGGCTTGTCGGAACTGCTAGCCCACCAACTACTGCCATATAAACTGGTGGTCTCTGAGGCCTTTAGAAAATTTGTGGCCATTGGCACACCACAATGGAAGGTCCCCGGAAGGAAATATTTCTCCCAGAAGGGCATCCCGGAGCTATATGGCCACGTTTAGCGGCAAGTGAATGTATCTCTGGCACACAGTGTCGGTGCCAAGATACATCTGACCACAGACACGTGGTCTAGCAAACACGGGCAGGGAAAGTACATAACTTTTACTGCCCACATGGTGAGCCTTCTGACGGCCTTCAAGCATGTAACCCATAGCACCCGTGTGGATTTGGTGTTACCGCCACGGATTGCATGCAGGCCTGCCTCTTTTTCTTCTCCTCCTACTCCATCCTCCGTCTCCTCCTAGGCTGACTGCTCCTTTTCCACTGCTACTGCCTCTTATGCTGCGCCCCCCAAGCTCCCCAGAATCTATTTGACGTGCCAGGTGAGACTTTGCCATGCTGTGCTGCGGCTGTTGTTCCTGGAAGCCAAGAGCCACACCAGTTCTGCACTCCTTTCAGCTGTGCGGTCACAGGCCAATCAGTGGCTAACCCGGCACAATTTGACAGTTGGTAAAGTGGTGTGCAACAATGGTGCCAATCTGCTGAGCATTCTGAAACAGGGCCAGGGGTCCAGGACGTCTTGCGGCAGGCCAGGTAGATCTCTGGCCATTTTAGAAAATCTTACACGGCCATGGCTCGTCTTGCTGACGTTCAGCGGCGACACCACTTGCCCGTCAGACGTCTGATTTATGACTGCCAGACGCAATGGGACTCCACCTTGTATATTCTTGATAGGCTGCTCCAGCAGAAACGTGCAGTTAATGACTACCTGTACGAACTCTGCGGCAGGACAGGTTCTGGGGAGCTTGGTTCTTTTTCACCGCACCAGTGGCTGCTCATGCGCGATGCATGCAGACTTCTGCGGCCATTTGAAGAGATCACCAAACTGGTCAGTCACAGCCAGGGCGCCATCAGTGACATCTTACCGTACACCTTCTTTCTGGAGCATGCATTGTGTCGTGTCATTAATCAAGCCGTCGAGGAGCAGGAAGATGAGGAAGTCGCAATGATGGATGAATTCCCAGGGGGGTCTACTCCATCTGAGATAAGTCAACAGGAGTCTGAAGAGGAGTCAGAGGAGGATGGTGCCAGGGCGGAGGAGGAGCAAAAAGAGCATGCTTTAAACCTTTCTGGGAACCCTGATGTTGTCCGTGGCTGGGGCAGGAGACCGAGGACGACATTATCCTGGACGATGAGCAGGAGCCAGGCCACTACACCACTTCCAGTTTAGAGCAAATGGGGGCCTTCATGCTCCAGTGTTTAAAGAGGGACCCCCTTATAAATAGCATAAAGGGCAAGGACCAGTACTGGGTGGCAACGTACTTAGACCCCCGGTACAAACACAAAATAGCTGACATGTTACCAGCATCACAGAGGGCTGTCAGAATGCAGCACTTAAAGACCTTGCTTCGAGAAATGCTGCATTCTGCTTTTGAGGGCGCTGGCAGAGGAATTTCCACTCACAGAGAAAAGGTTGCGGGTACCAATCCAACAGTGCATGCAAGAAGAGGGCGGTTTGAAGATGTGTTGGTCACTTCGGATATGAGATCATTCTTGAAGCCAAATCATCGACAGCTGCCCTCCGGATCCAGCCTCAGGGAACGCCTAGACCGACAGGTGTCCGACTACATAGGGATAACGGCCGATGTGGACACTCTGAGAAGCTAGGGACCCGTGGACTATTGGGTGTGTAGGCTTGACCTGTGGCCAGAGCTGGCAGATTTTGCCATGGAACTCTTGGCTTGCCCCTCGTCCAGTGTCCTGTCTGAAAGGACACTCAAAGCAGCAGGGATGATTGTAACCAATAAGCGCACTCGCCTAGCTCACGACAGTGTGGATTAGCTCATATTTCTAAAAAGAAGAGACATGGATCTCGGAGGAATTTAACACAAGTGACGACCACGTGTTTCAAGTATTATCATTAGTTTTTTTTCAAGAGGAGGGATTTTGTTAGCCATGTTTTTAATACAATATTTTATTTTTTGTTGTTTTAAACATATGTATTTGAACTGTATTTGTACTGTCCTTCAGTAAAATTGATATCCATTGACCATCTAATAGACCTCCAGCCACATAATTACTTGATCTTTTCTGTACGGTGAATGCATAATTTTTGGGGCCTGTAGGCCACTGGCCTGCTGTAAAATGGATATCCAATGACCGTGTAATCTACCTCCAGCCACATACTTGCTTGTTCTTTTCTGTACGCTGAATGCATAATTTTTGGATCCTATAGTCCATTGGCCTGCTGTAAAATAGATATCCAATGACTGTGTAATCTACCTCCAGCCGCGTACTTACTTGTTCTTTTATGTACGCTGAATGCATAATTTTTGGGGCCTGTAGTCCATTGGCCTGTTGTAAAATTGATATCCAGTAGCCATGTAATCTAGCCACATACTTACTTGTTCTTTTCTGTCCGTATTTGGTGGCTGCAAATATGAGCTAAAGGTTTTTCAGGTTCGCCTGCCATTAAAGTGAATGGGGCCCGCCGCGAACTTGCGGTTTGCAAACATTTGATCGCATTCGCGAACCATCCCGGCTGATGTTCGTCAATCACTAATCCTATTATCAGGTAGTGGAAGTTGTCAATGAAGGGATTCTTCTACCGCTGATACTCTACAGGCAAACTGAAGATTTACTTCAAGTTCCAACTCTAGCACTCTGATAATGGATATGATATTTGCTTACTATATTTTGAGTTATCCAATAAATCCCAATGTTAATCAGACCCCCAAATAGACCTCAGATCAGACCCCCAATGTTAATCAGACCAGGTCACAGAACAGCATTTGGCACTTCCAGTAGAAGACCAGGGAGCGGTTAGTACAGAGCCTACACAGGGAAATTTTTCTCCATTTTCCCCCCACTTTGGGGAAAAAATGCGTATTAAAGGGCAAAAAATTCTGTGTATATGGGTGTATATATATATATATATATATATATATACTGTACATCATGGCAATTCTAGTAAAGCACTGAAGTGATGAGAGATTTTCACTCCTTTAATTTGATCGACATGCTGTGAAATATCATTCGGACAAGCTTAGGTGGTAAAATACTTTATTAGGCAAGTGAAGACTGTAAGATACAGATTAGCAGTGGACGAAAGATCTAAGGGGTTTCTTTTTTGTAGATCCAAAGGGACATCAGTATTTAGAAATGCCAGAAGATGTGAGCTTATGTGAAGTCTGCAGAAGTGAGATAATGAGGCCAATCTTCACATAAATAGCAATATTGTTGGTAGGCAAAAGATGCTTTGTTAAAAAATGTTATAAGAGGTCCGGTTGGCTTCAGAACCATGTCATTTGATGAGAGATGACACTAAATTCTGCTGTGTCGATTATTTGAGAGATTGCAGAATCTCTATGTTTGCCTGAGATAAAGGACATCTCCAGTCAATTTTCACAAGACATTCATGTGCAAAAATGGCCGCTTAGTCAAATTGATGTCATGGCGTGTTAGCAGCATGAATACTTCTAAAACACCAGCAGCTGGGGATTTTAATATTTTACTTGGGAAATGGTTTTTATTGGGTTTCTGCTTCATTTGGATCCCTAGAACAAAAGCTGAATAGTGTAATAGTAATAAGAGCCATGTTTTTTTTCAAATTTGTTTCTGAAAAAATACTTCCTAATAAACAAGGCAAAATATTTTTTTATTTTTTTTATTACTGCAGACAAATTCTTGATAATCTGCCATGTTTAGGACTGCTGAGGAGACTTCTATTTGAATCAAGAAGTGATTGAGGTATATTACAAGGGGTTAACAAAAAATATTAAACATTTTTATTTATTTAAAGGAGTTAATCCATCTCAGACATTGATAGAATATATCACTGTCAGATAGGTGCAGGTGACACCTCTGGGATCTGTTCCTATCTCCAGAACGGGATCCCGAACTGAAAGACGGCACACTGCGCATGCGTGGCGTGCTCTCCATTCACTGCTATGGGAGTTATGAAAATAGCAGAGCGAGCGTGCTCCGCTATTTTTGGAAGTTCCATAGCAGCAAATTGAGATCGCACCTCGCATGCACGGCCACCTCTCCATTCACCTCTATGGGACTGCTGTAAATAGCCCAGAACTTTCATAGCAGTGAATGGAATCCACACCGCACTTTTGTGCTGTGTTCTCCTTCACTTTCAGGGGTGACGATTCTGGAGAAAGCAGTAGGTTCCAGAAGTAGGACCTGCACCTATCTAACATTGATGGCTTAGCGATATGCCATCAATGTATGAGATGAGAAGACCCCTATAAAGCAATTTTTACATAATTTCAACATTTTCACAGGCTCAAAATTTATTTAAAAAAACAAATATAATTCTAAATATAAGGATTCTTTTTTGACAACTAAATGTAAGTACTGAAGTCTGTAAGACATGGACATCATCATATACTGAGTTTCGTCCCTTAAGAAACTTTGCTCTGCTTGTTCTCTAGGCCTTCAATTCTATCTTCATTTTTATCTTCAGGACTCAACATTGAAGAATGTTTCACTACTTGCATTTCCTTGTAATGACAATTCTGAAGGATATATTCTTATGATTCTGTGTTGTGCTATTCCTTTATTATTACTGTTAGAAGTTATGAATGAATTGCTAACAGTTTGAAGTGAAGGTCCAGATGGGAGTTACCAGTTAGTGGTGTGTCCCTGCACAGTCTGCCTCAATCAGTGCTGCCAGTATCAGATTGAGCAGGGACACAACCCCCAACTGGTAACACCCATCTGGATCTTTATTGCAAACTGCTAGTCATTTATTCATAACTTCTAGCAGGAACAATAAAGGAAGACACATTATAGAGTCAGAACAATAAATCCTCCAGAATTGTAATGAAGAATGCAAATAGTTGCTGAAATATACATGTCAGAAGAGGTTACGGGTCCTCTTTATGAAACATTTTAGGTATCTTTCTTTTTTTTTATATTGTTCAGCACCTTGTAATCATTTTTGAGTGACTTAATCTGAGCTCTGTATACTTTATTACTCATCCTTCTACATGTACCCCCAGTCACAAAAAACAAACAAAAAAAAAACTGTAAACTGTTTCCATTGGCTGCCTCATTTGGCCATGTCATAGCACTTGCCTCCACCACATTTTTTAAAAATTCACTAGCAGTAGTAGGGAAAAACTCCAGATGGTACCACGGCTATTTACTTTAAATGACACACTTAAAGAGGACCTTTCACCGATTATTACACTATGAACTAACTATACAGACATGTAGAGCGGCGCCCGGGGATCTCACTGCACTTACTATTATCCCTGGGCACAGCTACGTTCTCCTGCTATGCCCTCCGGTATCTCCGTTCACTAAGTTATGGTAGGCGGAGTCTGCCCTTGTTCTTCTGTAGCGCTGGCCAATCGCATTGCAGAGCTCACAGCCTGGGAGAAAATAACCTCCCAAGCTGTGAGCTCTGCGCTGCGATTGGCCAGCGCTAGAGCAGAACAAGGGCAGACTCCGCCTACCATAACTTAGTGACTGGAATCTCCGCCTACTATAACTTAGTGAGCGGAGATACCGGAGGGCATAACGGGAGAACGGAGCGGCGCCCGGGGATAATAGTAAGTGCAGTGAGATCCCCGGGCGCCGCTCCACATGTCTGTATAGTTAGTTCATAGTGTAATAATCGGTGAAAGGTCCTCTTTAAAACAGTAATTGACAACCTCAGCTCTGCTGCATCTCAGCTTGGCATTAGCATTTCTTGGGCTATGATAATGGCAGAATACAAAATTCTATTTACAAAAAAGGGGGAGAAAAAATCTCAGTTAACCTAATTCTCCATATGGAATCATTCACCATGGAATGATTTGCACTGGTAAATTATGGTAGCCAACTATTTCTTCTTATCAGGGCTTAGTGAATATGGATCTAGTGTTGTAAGTGTTCAGTATAAAAGAATTGTGAACAGATGTCCTGCCTCGGGGAACAGACGTAGTGTTTCACACTTATTATTATTGGAGCCAGGCTGTTTGCATACAGGCACTGGCGTTGAATATCATGGTAGCACACCCGCAATGATCATCTACTAAAAAGCTAGGAACACCTTGGTATTAAACCGATTCTTATTAAATCGATAGGCTCTCAACCGGAGTAGTTTTATGAATGGCAAGCAGATGGATACATTATATGGATCATGCTATGTGCTGTTTATGACATAATTCTACAGTACTAAGGCCAATTAGTCTAACATAGGGCTTGATTACTGTATGACAAAAAAGCATGAATGTTTTTTACACTTATCACACTGTCTGTATTTATTTTGGGTTTCACTTTGGTAATATTTGCAAGAATTCCGTCAAAAGCCAGATAAAGGGGTTTTACAGAGTTTTTTGAATTGATGACCAACCCTCAGGATACGTCATCAGTATCTGATTGGTGTTGGGCTGACATCCAGGGCCCCCGCCAATCAGATGCTTCAGAAGCTACCAGCACTCACAGTAGTGCCACGGACTTCTTTCCCTAGGCCATGCGACATCACGTTCTTGGGTCACAAGTCCTAAGCGCAGCTCAGCCCCATTGATTAAATAGGGCTGAGCTGTAATACCAAGCACAGCCGCTATCAAATGGACAGCGCTGTGCTTGTGGAGCTAAGAGAAGGCCGCAGCACTACTACGAAGATGGCTGCCTTCTCAAACAGCTGATCAGATAGGTCATCAGGTGAAAAATCTCAGAAAACACACAACTGCTGGGTTTGGTACAATCTATGTACATCAACTGCAGGAGAGCAATCTATTCCAGCTTTCAAATTTTAAAAAAAATTCTAACCCTAACGGACCTGAATTTTGTAGGATCTGATTCGGGAGAATCAGAGGAAGGAGAGAGATATAGATTTTCCAGGCAATCAGAGTACTTTTGATTTATTCAGACTCAAATCAAATCGGAAGGTCGATTTGGCCAAATCAGTCACTAATCGAAATTCAAGGGTGCCTTCACTCGTGGTAAAAAAAAAATCTGCCTGAAAATCTGCAGGTTCACATTTTGGTGCAGATTTTTAGGTGCTGATTAGGAGGCAGATTTCTTTGTGAATTTTAATGTGGATTTCTTTGAAATGAATGGAGACATTCTGACTCAGAAAAGCCGCAATAGGTGTTAAGGCACCCCTCGAAATTTACTCATCTCTCCCCACCAATTCAGAACCCCTTGAGAAAGCTGATAGTGAAACGTGTGCCAGGGTCTGAGGTGGTGGGCTTTTAAGGCTATATTACATAGTGATACAGCAGGCGATTGCCGGGAGGGAAGCGTTCCTTCCCAGCAATCGCCTGCTCGTTAGAGGAGGATACCTATGCTGTTACATGCAGCGATCTCCTCCAGGAGAGATCGCTATGCCATCGTTCATCGCCATACTGAATCATTATTTGCCAGCAGCAGATTGTGATTAGACACTACGTCGGCAGCAATCAATGATTTTTAAACTTGTTGAAAGACTCCAATTGCCAGATGAACGAGCATTTGCTGGCCGGCCGCCACCATCTTGCTTTAAGATCTCGACTGAAATCCGATGCACGGTGACGTATGATGTCATCTCAGGCCGCGTCAGACCTTCATGCAAGAATGTGGCGGGCGGCCCGTCGCGAGCATATGGTTCAGGTATTATTTTTTTTGTTTTTTACATTTTACACTCTGTTATTAATATCAGATGCCGCGATCATGCATGAAAGCGGCATCTGAGGGGTAAAATTACGGGGAACAGCGCAATTGCCATTCTTTGTCATTGTACCCACTACTTACAAAGTAATTTGTCACAAAGCAGATTTTTTTGTAAAATTCAGAAAAGCAGCCGAATAAATACTTCGCTCATCACTAGTTACTATGAATGCTCGTTAGTGATGATCTGGCAGACTATCTGCCAGTCTAAAGCAGGCTTTACGTTTTGAATTATGTCCCAATTGGGTTAGTATGTATATGTCTTTGGTACTTTATTAATGTGGGTTGCAGGGGTGTAGCTATAAGGAGTGCAGAGGTAGCAGTCTCTACCAGGCCTAGGAGCCTGAGGGAGTCCAAAGATCCTTGTGGTGCATAAGAAGACATCAGTATTAGGGCTCATGCACACGATCGCTTGCCCTCCGAGACATACGGTTGTGCGCATGAGTCCTTATAGAAAGTGCATGCTGGTCAACTTACACCTCTGGCTGGAGGGAAGGGGTTAGGTCAAGAATTTGGCATGGGGTATGTGCGGTTTCAAAATTTGCCTCAGGCAGCATGAAGGCTATGTGCTTCCCTGCCCCTGGCCACAAAGCACTGAGGGAAGGGGGGCCCGAGCTGATCCCTTGCACCAGGGTCTATGAGCCTTTAGCTACACCCCTGGTAAGTTGGTTACTTTAATAATTGATATACTGTATATTTATAGATACTCCTTTTTTTTCATTTTAGTGGTTCCTTTTCGCACTGTGGATATTTATTGTGTAATGTTTATCTGAATGTGTATATAACCTTATGTAATCTTGCAGTCTGTATATGGGTTTTTATACTATTTTATAGCTAGTTAATATGTTGTAAATTCTGGATGTTACTATTGTGTTTTTTAGGTGGTTAGAGCTATTGTGTGCAGTAGATAGGTATTACAATTAGAGATGAGCGAATCAAAGCTGACAAAGTCTAATTAGTTCCGAATTTCAGGAAAAATTTGATTCTGAACGAATGTGAATTTCCTTGCACTTCGTGGTAACATATCACAATTTTTCCTAACATGGCGGCTAGCCGGCTACAATGGTGGCTAAAATGGCGGCTACACGTGTGAGGACATGGGGCAAGGAACTCTGGGAAGGCGGGATGACCCATAATGCCATGCATGCAACCAATCAGCAGCTAGCCCAGTGATGTCTCAGCCCTATAACTACGGCGGTCATCTTAGAGTCTGCCATTCACTATCATACTTTGTTCAGGGACAGACATGTGTGCAAACACTAGGGAGAGTGGAAGAAAAGCTAATTGTTAAAAAAATTAAAATAAAGGAAAGAAGAGGTTTACTAGTGCAGGGAAAGGATAGTTAGAGGAATAATTTCACAGGCATGGAGAGACGTGTGCAGATGCTAGGGAGAGTCATAGGGAAATCCTCATGGTGAAAAAAAGCTATTTACAAGTGCAGGGAAACATTACTTGGGGATCCAGATAGTCTCATAATACAGCTCTGTCATTCCAGCAATTAGTTATTGGGGTGCAAGTGCTATGTTGAAAAGCCTTTAGTGGCTTTTATCTGTGGAAAAAGATAAATATATATGCAGGTCACTTTTGCTGTTAACTGTGCTGATATCATTTATTGGCCTATTTCAATACAATACGAGAAATATTTACGCAGGTCACTTTTGTTGTTATTTGCGTTAAAAGCGTTTATTGTCATATTTCTAAAGAAAAAAAGAAAAACAGATTAAGTTCATATTTGCTGTTATTTGCGCTAACAGCGTTTCTTGTCATATTTCACTACAATACAAGAAAAATAGACGTAGTTCACATTTGCCTATTTGCGCCAAAAGCGTTTATTGTCAAATTTCGCTACAATCTGAGAAAAATCAACGCAGTTCACATTTGGTGTTATTTGCGCTAAAAGCGTTTATTGCCATATTTCTAGAGAAAAAGAGAAAAATTGACTAAGTTCATATTTGCTGTTATTTGCGCTAAAACCGTTTCTTGTCGAATTTCACTACAATACGATAAAAATAGACAGTTCACATTTGGTGTTATTTGCGCTAAAACTGTTTATTGCCATATTTCACTACAATATGAGAAAAATAGAAGCAGTTCACATTTGGTGTTATTTGCGCTGAAAGCGTTTCTTGTCATATTTCACTACAATACGAGAAAAATAGAAGCAGTTCACATTTGATGTTATTTGCGCTAAAAGCGTTTATTGTCATATTTCTAGAGAAAAAAAAGAAAAATATTCAGAGTTCACTTTTCAGTTATTTCCTTAGAAATCGTTTAGTGGCCTATTTTAGTCCAATACGAGAAATATATATACGCAGTTCACTTTTGCTGTTACGCTGAAATAATTTTGTTGCCAATTTTAAATCCTTTAGTTGCCTATCTCAGTAAAAAAATATATATATATTTGGCGCTTTTATGGGGTGTTTTAATTTGCTTTTAATTTATTTAGTTCAGCTAAAAGTATGTCAGAGAAAGAAGTGCCAGGCCCTGCACAGGGGAGTGTCAGAGGCGTTAATGATTCTGGCGCAGGCACAGGGGTCGTGGCAGCAGGGGTTTATTCCCGAGGCCTCAGGTCCACATGTCAGCTAGCGGTTCTTGATTGGTTGACTGGATCTTCGACTTCGTCGCAAGGGACAGCAGCACCAGCAGCCTGAGTCTAGAGTCGCTGATGAGCAGCTTTCTTCACCCGCATAGTGAAGAAGCTACTTATCAGCAGCAACAGGTAGACCTGGAGCAGGGCCTGAACCAGCAGGTGGTGGCATACTTTGAGAGCGCCCTGCCAGCCATCATAGAAGATCCGCTGGACTACTGGGCAGCCAAACTGGATTTGTGGCCGCAACTGGCCGAGTTTGCCCTGGAAAAGATGTCCTGCCCGGCCAGTAGTGTGGCATCAGAGTGGGTGTTTAGTGCGGCGGGGGCCATAGTTACCCCAAGAAGAACTCGCCTGTCCACTCGCCTCCTCCAAAATGTGCAGAGACTTACTTTTGTCATGATGAATCAGGCGTGGATCAGCTAGGATTTCCACCCACCAATGCCTGATGCATCAGATTAGATCATCCATCTCCATACTATGTCACCTTGCCACTCTGTGGTATCATGCTACTGCTGTTGCTGCCATCTCCACACTATTTCACCTTGCCACTCTGTGGTATCATGCTGCTGCTGCTGTTGCTGCCATCTCCACACTATGTCACCTTGCCACTCTGTGGCCTCCTGATGCTGCCATCTCCACACTATGTCACCTTGCCACTCTGTGGTATCATGCTGCTGTTGCTGCCATCTTCACACTATGTCACCTTGCCATTCCGTGGCCCCCTGATGCTGCCATCTCCACACTATGTCATTGTGCCACTCTGTGGCCTAATCATACTGCTGCTGTCACCTCCACAGTTTGTCATTGTGCCACTCTGTGGCCTCCTGATGCTGCCGCCACCTCCAGATCGTGTCATTGTGCCCCTTGGTGGTCTCCTCATGCTGCTTCCACCTCACTACTATGTCATAGGGCCACTCTGTGGACTTTTCATGCTGTTACCACCCTCCCCACTCTATGACGGGGTCGCTATTGTCCTTGTTTGGCCTTCTTGAAATCACAATTTATTTGACCCTTTTTCTGATCTGTCAGAAGGAAGGAAAAATGAGACGCACAACGGATCCTGTCTGTGTAGCAGCTGTAAGGCCTGTATGGTCCCATCAGAATTGGCTTATAATTTAGCAGCCAAAAGCAAGAGTGGGTACAAAACACAGAAGACATGCAAATATTACCTTCACGTGTCATCTCTGTTTTAGATCCACTCCTAGTTTTTTGGGGCATTACCAATACTGAGAAAATGCTCATCAAGTGAAGGCGTACGCCCCCCAGACAGGATCTGTTTTTTGTGGGTTATTGTTCTGATGGATCAGAGGAAGGGCAAAATAATCAGTGACTTCAACACAAACTTACTGCTGACACCCTCTCCACTCTGTCGGGGTGGCTTTACTTGTATAAGCATTTAATAGAACAGGTTCTGTAGACATCTATGTGGAATCAGCCGACGACGGTGTAAAAGGAATGCGCTTTTTCTTGATGCTAACATTGACCTGTAAGGCTGAGTTCATACTTGAGTTCTTTGGTCAGTTTTGGCCTCATAACTGCCCAAATAGGTGAAGTGTGCAGTGATTCTAAGAGCGACGCCTGTCATCTGCATGTCATACTGACTCACAGTATTATTTCACTACCACAGCAAGTTACTGCAAGGCACAGTGTTCTACACCCATATAAAGGCTCTATGCAGCCCGGAAATAGCCGTTTTGTCGCAAATATATTCGGATCGAAGCAAATTTTTTCAGAAAGTTTAGCAAACCGGCCGAATCAAATTTTTGAGAAATTTGCTAATCTCTAATTACAATAGAGCCAGAGAATCCAGGATAAAAGTGACATTTTATGTGTTATCTCTTGGCTACAAAAGTATAGTTATATACAGTGACCGACCACAGTTCTAGAAGTTCATACTGAGAGGATTATATGCAGGACCAGGCAACTGTCTAAAAGAAAAACTGCCCATAACAACCAATCACAGCACTGCTTTTGTTTTTGAAGAGCAGAGTATGAAATGAAAGCTGCGCTGTGATTGGTTGCTATGGGGAGCAAAGACAGTTTTTGTTTTGAACAGTCATCTTAGATCTCCCTCAAAGCGATTAGCCCTTCATCAAACATATGATCAGGGCCTGAAAAGGGGTTTTAAATATTAAATCATTCCTCTTGAATGAGTTTCAAGATTCAGAGTGGGAGATGTAATTAGCAGTTCACAGAGAGCCCTGAACGTACATCTTTTGAGCCCGATAATTCTGATAGCTGCACTGATGCTGATCCAGACACAAGTCATAGTACCTTACATATGCAGTGGCCAGGTACAGGTGGATAAAATAACCTGAATTTGTTTGTGACGCCAATTGCAGCATGCGCAGGGTACTATCCCAGGGCCCTTACAAGGTGTTATAACGCACGTCCTAGATTAGGAATGCCAGAGTGGTGTAATGGCCTATAATGTCTCTGTAGGATAGTGATTACTGTGTCACGGTGTCTCCTACCTGGGTACGGCCGTACTCCTGGCACCTGGGTACGGCCGTACTCCTGGCTCATTTGCAATAAATTTGAGTGTAGTGATAGTAGGAGTAATAGAGGAATTTTGCTGAAGAAATGATGTAGAGACCTTCAGATGAAGTTCAAACATTTCTTTACTTGAGGTAACTTTCATCCAAGCAGCATACAGCTTTGGTTTCTTGGTCCCAGCAGGTTTTGGCAATGATTGGCAGGAATGAATACTTTAAATGTGGAGCTTGCAGAATAAACGTCTGATTGGTAGCTCTGTGATTGTGGCAGGGTTAGCTTCTGCACTTATCTGTAATTTCTGCTGTGTGGGGACAGACTAGCTGAGGAGGAAATAGCTTCTCCTAGGTCTCTGGACACAGATGGATTCTCAGGTGAAGCTTTCTTCCTGGAACTCTGGAGGTTGTTTGTAGTTTCTGCTTTCTTCATCCAGCAGAGCTGAAGGTGCTCTAGCTGGGATATATATGGAAATGTCTCAGCCAAGACTAGGTCCTTGCTGTCTTTTCTATGTAGGGGAACTCCACACACACACACACACACACACACCCTACCCCTAGCAGGGGGTTGGCTACACTCTGACTAACTTCATTCTTCACCCCTGCTACTGGATGTTCTGCCACCTACTGGTAACCAGGCAAATTACATGAACAATTGCATTTAACATAGATTTATATGCACATTTGTGGAAGACATAATGTAAATTATATCTGATGACCGTATAAAAGCTCTTAGAAGATAGTAGCGGGCTAGAGGCATGTAGTAACACAACTCTGGGGTGTTACACATATATGTGATAGCTTTATCTAGAATTTACAGTCCATTCAGTATTGTTTCATTATTCAGTAGCTGGAGCCATAACTCCCTCTACACCCACCTCAGCCCTGCTCATGACAAGACCAAAAGTCAAATGATAGCCAGGGTGTGGGTTGTTGTAATGTGCTTCTCTGTATGTATAGAAAAAAAAAATGTAACTAACAAATTAAGTGTAATAGTAAAAAGAGCATTTTTTACCAAGGAATTTACGATGATTAATATTATTTATGAGGCACATATTCACATATTGTGCTTATATATTGCTGCTTATTCTAGCTCCACATAAGCAAGTCTACCACGACTAGTCTCCAAGAACCTATGAGTCCTAGAGATGAGATGATACAATGACTAATAACTTATTTATGTCCTAAATACTAGAGCCCTGAGTCTTCACTCCAGAATTCTGTCTTCAAAAATGTGTAAAATAGGGCTTTTTTGAATTTTTGCATTCACTTGGCCAAACATTTAGTGACCTTTTACATTTTTACACCACTCACTCAAGTGAGCTATATGGAGTTGAAAATGCATTCTTTCTCTTATTGCCCTTTCCCTTCTTGTGTTCTGTGTTTCTTCTTGTTCATCTAATAATACTCCTGACCGCTTCCTCCTAAACTAACTTCATCCAGGGAGTATCTGACATAAAATACTGTATCCATTTTAGCAGCTAGGGGGCAGTATTTTCTTCACAAGTTGACAGATACAGAAGTGTCTTTCCTTACATTTGCTTTTTACTCAAAATATGACCAGCTTTTTAAAAAAACATAAACATGATTTTGTGATGAGATGTCTATGCTATATCTGCCTATTAATGACCACTAGTGTTGGTCGAGCACCAAAGTGCTTGTATGCTCTGGTGCTCGAGTAGAACATTTCCTGATGCTCGAGTGCTCCCAAGCACAATGGAAGTCAATGGGAGAACCCGAGCATTAAACCAGGTACCCCATGCTCTGAAGAGGTGAGGGTGTCGGGACTCTAGTTTGGCTTGGAGATACCCAGTGTATTTAAATCTAATTTAACCTCTATTTCTGAAAAGTTTCTGGCGGGATTTGAACTCACAACCTTCTACATTACAGCCAAGAATCTTAACCACTACACTATACAGCTGCATAGCCAGTTACTTAAAAAATAAAAAAATTGAAAAAATAAAAAATAAATTAGACTTCTGTTGTTACTAGTAGTAAGGATTCCTATACAGCAGAAGTCTCATATATTTTTTTCATAAATAGAGGCTAAATTTAATTTAATATATTTACATATATTTATATTTAGAATATATAATATATTATAATATATTATAATATATTATAGCTAAGACATCAGTAGTAGTTTCCCCATATTATGCATTCATATACACTCACCTAAAGAATTATTAGGAACACCTGTTCTATTTCTCATTAATGCAATTATCTAGTCAACCAATCACATGGCAGTTGCTTCAATGCATTTAGGGGTGTGGTCCTGGTCAAGACAATCTCCTGAACTCCAAACTGAATGTCAGAATGGCAAAGAAAGGTGATTTAAGCAATTTTGAGCGTGGCATGGTTGTTGGTGCCAGACGGGCCGGTCTGAGTATTTCACAATTTGCCCAGTTACTGGGATTTTCACGCACAACCATTTCTAGGGTTTACAAAGAATGGTGTGAAAAGGGAAAAACACCCAGTATGCGGCAGTCCTGTGGGCAAAAATGCCTTGTGGATGCTAGAGGTCAGAGGAGAATAGGCCGACTGATTCAAGCTGATAGAAGAGCAACGTTGACTGAAATAACCACTCGTTACAACCGAGGTATTCAGCAAAGCATTTGTGAAGCCACAACACGCACAACCTTGAGGCGGATGGGCTACAACAGCAGAACACCCCACCGGGTACCACTCATCTCCACTACAAATAGGAAAAAGAGGCTACAATTTGCACAAGCTCACCAAAATTGGACTGTTGAAGACTGGAAAAATGTTGCCTGGTCTGATGAGTCTCGATTTCTGTTGAGACATTCAAATGGTAGAGTCTGAATTTGGGGTAAACAGAATGAGAACATGTATCCATCCTCTGATGGCTACTTCCAGCAGGATAATGCACCATGTCACAAAGCTCGAATCATTTCAAATTGGTTTCTTGAACATGACAATGAATTCACTGTACTAAAATGGCCCCCACATTCACCAGATCTCAACCCAATAGAGCATTTTTGGGATGTGGTGGAACGGGAGCTTCGTGCCCTGGATGTGCATCCCTCAAATCTCCATCAACTGCAAGATGCTATCCTATCAATATGGGCCAACATTTCTAAAGAATGCTATCAGCACCTTGTTTAATCAATGCCACGTAGAATTAAGGCAATTCTGAAGGCAAAAGGGGGTCCAACACTGTATTAGTATGGTGTTCCTAATAATTCTTTAGGCGAGTGTATATCAGAAGTATGATAATATATATATATATATATATATATATATATATATATATTTTTTTTATTTTTTTTATTTATTTATAAAAAAAATTGTAATGAAACATTTTTTTACAATTACTAAAAAAATATATAAAATATATAAATTTAATTTAGCCTCTATTTCTTAAAAGTTTCTGACGGGATTCGAACTCACAACCTGCATTACAGCCCAGAATGTTAACCACTACACTCTACAGCTGCATAGCCAGTTGCTTAAAAAAAAATATAAAAAAAATATGAGACTTCTGCTGTATAGGAATACTTACTACTAGTAACAGCAGAAGTCTCATATTTTTTTTAGTAACTGGCCATGCAGCTATATAGTGTACTGGTTAACATTGTTGGCTGTAATGTAGAAGGTTGTGAGTTTGAATCCCACCAGAAAAAATAGAGGCTAAATTAGATTTAATTACACTGACTCGAGCTGAACTGGTGTTTGGCCGAGCATGTTCGCCCAACACTAAGGGCCACCCGTTGTTTGTGATGTGAATGGTTGCCTGTATTGAAAACATGCAAATGTATTGAATTTGTCATTAACCAAATTCAAAGGTACAGGTGAAAACATCTGTACCTCATAGAAATAACTGGAACGGTATGGAAACCGTATTGTCTGTTCAGGTTTATAATACAGTCAATTCAGCATTTGATTTTTAGCAATTAGGTTGAAAAGGTTTACAGCTTCCACAAGGACATTTCCAAATGAAGACTTACAGAAAGAACTGTAGATCCATCTGCAGGTTCTGTATAGAAATGTAACATAAGTGTGTCAGGCTGTCTAGTGTTACCATTAGAACTTCATCACATAGCTTTGAGAAATGCTGATTAAGTATCACCTTCATAATTATTGCTTTTAAAGGGGTTTTCCAGGAGTTGGATATTAATGAGCTATCCTTATAATTGGTCTTCCATATCTGATCAGCGAGGGACCAACACCCGTCACCTTAGCCGATCAGCTGTTTGAAGAGGCCTCAGCATTCTTGTGAGACCCATGGTGTCATGTTCATTGCTCGCATTGGCCTATTCACAGCTCAGTCCCATTCAAATAGATATGCCTGGGCTCCAATACCAAGCTATACAATGTAAGGATCTGTGCTTGGTAAGCTGTGAGGTGTCAGACCCCACAGATCAGATATTTATGACCTACACTAAGGAAAGGCCATCAATATTGAACTCCCCAAAAAACCATTTAAGCTTAGGTTACACTGTGCTGTTCATTGACTAAGTCCATTACACGTCCTTAAATGGTGACTCTTTAAGACTTTACATTCCTGTTTGATCTCTATTTAATTTTTAGTAATTTTTACCTATCCTATTACAATTATCATAGTAGTAAAGCCAATTAGTTGGTTTACTTAGTTGTCTGGTTTAGAAAACCCTGAATCAAATAGTTGTTTTTCTCAAAGTGGAGAGCATTTTGGACTTTGGAGGACTCGGCACTATCTGTGATGTACACAGTGGGAGACATGTGATCAACTTATCTTTGTGGAACTCTTCCATTAAAAAGAGATTACAACCAATTTGATTGTATGAACAGCTAGAAAAACCCCTAGCTAGTTACATATGATTACCTTAATTTGGTAGACATTTTTTTATTTTACAGTTGAGCCATATGTCCAATTGTCTAAAAGAAATGAGACTTTAATGAGCAGTGTTTGTTTTTGCTAGCTTTGTATACTTTATTTTATTTATGCTGTTAATTCAGCAAAACTATGCACCAACAAATGTATTATCAGCTTATATGTTGTCCAGTATAATTTTTTTTTACATTCACTTTAAAGATGCCTATCTAAGAGCACATCAAATGATGTATGACGGCCTCTGGGAATGCTGAGAAGGCAGAAGCAATAATGACACTCTAGATATCCTCTTCCGCTCAAAAAATCATATCTTGTACATTTGGTCCATTGCACCAAGAATACTATGCACTACTAACTGCACAATGTCCTGATTTTCATTTTATATTAAAGTACTTCATGGACTAGTTAAACACTTATTATCATCCCATAGGTAGAAAAATGCATTAAGCTCTTACGGTATAATGATTTGGATTTTCAGTCGGTCACATCACCTATTAAACCAACATTAAGAAAAGGTGCCCTCTAAAATAAAACATAATGAGCAGAATTGAAAAAAATCACATCTACACCCTTCAAACAAAAAAGAAACAACCTAAGACCATAGACTTTAGCATCATAACCAATGTCCTACTAGACATAAGTGAGCTGGGGAAAAGGGAAGCAGACATACACATTGGCAAAGGGACATCTTGAAAAAACTTTTCTGATTTGTCTCCTTTCAAGCCATGAAAGAGGGAGCAGTGCAACAATGAACAGGAACCAGTTTTTTTTAAATTAGGGTTGTATGTGTCGAATGACAGCTTGCCCACCAATGGTCTACATTACAGATGAACTAATTAATTGTAAACAAATTGAGATTCTAACTAATTTCCCCCAAAATTTGGATTCTAACAAATTTGCTATTTGTTTTGTGCAAATCGCTCAAAATGCCGGTCATCATTTTACAGGTCATAAGACATACAAGAATATGTTTGCCATCAAAAAGGAATAATTTTTAGACCGTTTTTAAAAAAATTTCAAACAGGCTTTGTTACCAACACCAATCATTTGTTTATCTATAGTAATATATTTTGCAGCTGTCACGTTGATCTCAGAAGAGACCTCAAAGTTTCATACATAACTTTTCAGGGAAATTGGGGAACTTATTTGGACCTGAATCAACTCTGACGACTGATTCACGCTAGTCGGACCCAAACAAATTAACTTTAGCCTACATGTTATTGACTAAGTAATGGTTAAATATTCATAATAAAACCATACTGAGGTGTAATACCTCCTTAAAGAGGTTGTCCCATGAAGGCAACTTACTCATATCCACAGGAATGTGAGTTTAACATCTTGGCCTCCCGCTGATCACAAGAACTAGGGACCTTGCTTTCCATTTAAATGGAGTTACAGACATGCATGCGTGTCTACCACTCTATTCAACTCTATGGTACTGCCAGAGATAGCTTAGTACAAGTGCTCAGTTATCTCCAGAAGCCCCATAGAGCTGAATGGAGCAGCAGCATGCTCTATTCAATCAGGAACAACAGGTCCCCTTTTTATGATTGGTGGGGGGTCCCATCAGAAGGGCCCCTGCCGTTCAATCAGATGTCCCCAGTCCGGTGGATTGGGGATGTCTTCATGGGTCAAACCCTTTAAAGAAAATGTGTCACCAGCATTTTTTTCTGACAGTTAAAACCAGATACTAACGAATATCCTTTTTTTTGCAATCTGTTTTTATTTTCTGATGATAGATTGTTTGTAAAAAAAAAATCTGAACATGACTATGGGGGATCTTGCCTAAGCTGTTCTTAACAGCAGTTAGAAAGCATTAAGAAAATTGCCTTACAGCAGCCCCATGGTCCATAGACACAATGGCCAGGAGGGGACCTCATTAACTTCTATGGGAGAGTTTTCTGGGCATGCTCTGTGACCTGTGCAGAGCCAATAGTGGTAGGTCAGTGTCAAGATATTCAAAGGTACAGTGGATTTTACACTAACTTCAAATTTGTAAAGAAAAGTGTAATAAAACATATGTGGATATATAAAAAATATGTGGATATATAAAAAATATAAAATATAATTCATAGGATATAAAATATATAAAAATATATATATAAAGATATACACGCAAGGTAGGAACAAATTCGGAATGGATGAGCATAAGTACACTGCATTCTGCAACTGTACAAATACAGACACCATGAAAACACAAATAGAGACCCTTAGCCAAAGATTCCTGGAAAAAGGTTCCCTCACAACTCATCAAAAATTAGAAAAAGAAAATTTCTCAAATTGACCAGAAAGAAAGCCTCCAACCCAGACCAAAAGCAACTAAAGAAACCCCCCTCAGACCAGGGCTAATCACAAGATTTTATCAAAACCACCAAACAATCAGACATATTTTAACTAAACACTGGTCCGTTCTACTCAAAGACCCCATACTAAGTAAAGAAACACCAAAAATACCAAGACTCACCTTCCGAAGAGCCAAAACCCTAAAAAACATTTTAGCCCCATTATAACCAAACAAACACACCCCGAAAACAACGGAACACACAAAAAAATAATGAAAAAACACTGGAATTCAAGGGATCTTCCAAATGCGGCACAAAAAAATGTAAATGTTGCCAAATGATAAAAATGGCAGAAAGAGAGATGGACATCCCACATCCTAAAGGTAATTCAATGGATCTCCTGAAACCCCGCCTGCGTACCTTCATTGATGGATGCTCCCAGTGCCTTCCGAGGACTCCAAGCACTCCGCTATACACCGATACCACCACAGGAACCAGGAACAGTTCTTACAAGAGCTAGGAGTTATAGCCAGGGGAGTATAGCAAATCTTCAGCGTATATATTCCCTGCAGGATCGGTGAAGAGACCTCGGTCCCATCTCCGCCGGCCCCCTGGGGTTCTTCCCAGTAAACCTCCACAATATCTTCCCAGCTGAAGAGGTCTGGCTCTGGGTCTGTCACTCTGCTCTCCTGCTGAGCCTTCTCACTGGAGTGGAACAGCTGCTGGTAGCCCTGTTCCAGCTCCATCTCCCGGGTCACCAGGTAGACCAGGTCCTGCTCAATCTCATGAGTGTCATCCCAGTCATACCTGCTCTCCCTCCATTCCAAGAGATCACAGAACCGGGCTTGTGTAGGGCTCCCAAAACTCCAGCTCTGAAAAAGTCTCCCATAACAAGCCAGGACCATCAAACTCCTCTCCCTCTGGCTTGTCATGCTCAGCTGTCCTGGGTAGGTACTGTGCCCCATACCACCAGAGAGCCTGGTAGGCATCTTCCAGCCACAGCTCCTGCCATGCTAGGTGTTCCAATTTCTTTATCCATTCTTCCCTGGGCTGCTCTCCCAGGAAGGGCATCTGCAGGGCTACTGTAACGGTCACGTCCACACACACACAGGGGGAAGGGTAGTGACCACTGCGCTCCACCCTCACCCCTGGCCCTGCCTACTTGCCTCACGAGTCCTGATGACAGGGGACAACTGGACGGCAGTCCCTAACTTAGGATATGTGCAGGGAAGACAGACAAGACAAAATACGGAACATGAACGGACCGGGTCAGAACCAAGAGAGCTACGCAGTACAACGGATTAAGCAAAGAATGGTCAGGAGAAGCCGGGGTCAAATACCAGGAGAGTAGCGAAGTACAAGAGGAGTCCTAAGAGAGTAGTCAGGTGGGAGCCGAGGTCACAATACCAGGATGGATGCGCAGTACAGGAGGAGCAGGCAGAGGATCGTCAGGGAACAGGATCAGGTAAGTATTCAGTAGTCCAACAAATAGCCAGGAACCTAGAAATTAACAGGCAACCTGTGGCCAGCAGGCTGCCTGTATTTATAGTGGGGAGTGAGGGTCATGTGACGTGGCCAGCGTCACATGACCGACAGACCAACCAGTCGAGCACCGAGTGATCAGCTCGGCGCTCAAGGCAGACTAGTAGCAGGGAACCACCCAGCCAGCAAAGCCGCCCTGGGAATGAGGCAAAGCACAAATCCTCACTCCCAAAGCCAAGCAACAGGTCTGCGGGCAATGGGGGACCGAGTGCACCCTCGGAACCCCGTGACAGCTACTCGCTTCTGCAACCGCTGGTCTTCCATGGGGAGTCTCTCGTCCCGCATATACTCCACAATACCCAGTGTCTGGTACCAGATGCCTTTCCGGACTGCATCTCTGTCATCCATGACACCCTGATCATACTCCACTGCTGTTTCCATTCTGGTGCTGTCAGGGTCGCTGTACTAGGACATGTGTTGCCCTCAAATTGTAAAATCCATGGAATGGTGTCTCCTGTAGCTGTCCTTCTGGCTGTGGGAACGATCCTGCCGCTTGCCACCAATGTAAAGGATCTCCTGACACCCCGACTGGGTACCTCCATTGATGGATGCTCCCAGTGCCTCCCAAGGACTCCAAGCACTCCACTCAACACCGATACCACCACAGGAACCAGGAACAGGAACAGCTCTTACAAGAGCTAGGAGTAATAGCCAGGGGAGTATAGCAAATCTTCAGCGTATAGCAATCCCCACACACATGAGACGAGGCTCTATGTTGAATGTAAAACAGGAACTTTTTAATGGGTTATTTTTCAGCCTTTTATGCAGGTCTCCTAGTAAGGGACACTCCCCCTGGGGCCCTTGTAGAAGACTGTGACAGTTTATATTTTAGCCAATCACATGCATTTACAGTATTGAAACCTTCCCAGCAATTGTACACAAAATCCCCTTCCCTCTGTCTGTAACGCAATCAACAAAATACAATGAGCATTGTCTTTGACGCAATCAACAAAATACAATTACCAAAACACATTGGGCTCTGCCTGTGATACAATTACCAAACAATGGGCTAACTTAATCACTCACAGACAGAAAACACACATTTTTCCCAAAACACAGAAAACACCTCAAAACCCCACATATCCCCATAATGTACGTATACATCCATGGATAGCTCTGATCTGGGTGAACAACATATCCAAAAATCACCCAGATCCGAGCAGGGGTTCCCGAATTCCATGGAAGTAACATTTGGCCGACCGCAAGCATGGCTTTCCTGCCTAAAACAGTTCCACAGATTTAAGCTGTGCGGCCGGTCTGTCTTCTCCTTCAAAGTAAGTATATGGGCCATAATCCTGAGGCAAGAGGCTGGCAAACAGGCCCCTCCAAAACCCAGTGGCGAGGTTATTTTCGCCACACATCTCCCCCTCCCAGGGAAGACTAACCAGATACCTGACCTCACGCCGGTCGGTACCTGAGTTAGTCTGGCAGTCCACCCACAACCAAATACTGGACCTGTTGAATTTGGTAGCCTGTTTCTAACTAGTGAGTCCACCAAGGTTATGTTGGTAACTGGTACTCCCGGTCTCTGTGTTGCTCCCTGGCTTGGAGTGGAGGTTGCTTTGTGGGCAGGGATCAGCGGTACTCTGCCCTGGTGCCAGCGCTACCACGGAAGAAGCCTGGTTGGAGCCTGGTTGTTGGAGGGGGAGACCGACTGTCTCCCCTTTGGATACCCAGCTCTGCTGCTGGAGGGGGAGACCGACTGTCTCCCGTTTGGCTAAACAGCCCTGTTGCTGGGGGACAGGACCGACTGTCCCTAACACCTGTGCTGTAAGTGCAGAGACCACGGTCCCATCTGCACTGTTGTGGGGCTTACTGTCTCCTCCTGGTACGTTAAACTGCCGCTGGGGAGAGAGGGTAACGAGCTCCTCTCCCATACATACTTCCAGCCACTGGGGAGGGACGATCGACCGTCTCCGCTCCAAATACAGTGTCCTGCTGCTGGGGAAAGGAGACTGGGCTCTATTCCCTGCTGGACAATCTGCCACTGGGGGACAGGACCAACTGTCTCTTCCCCCTGTAACTCAGCCTGCCGCTGGGGAATGGAGACTGGGATCCCAATTTCCAATAAATCACATTGTCGTTGTGGGACAGGACCAACTGTCCCTGCCCCCTGTAACTCAGCCTGCCGCTGGGGAATGGAGACTGGGCTCCCAATTCCCTGCAGGATTGGTGAAGAGACCTCGGTCCCATCTCCACTGGCCCCCTGGGGTTCTTCCCAGTAAACCTCCACAATATCTTCCCAGCTGAAGAGGTCTGGCTCTGGGTCTGTCACTCTGCTCTCCTGCTGAGCCTTCTCACTGGAGTGAAACAGCTGCTGGTAGCCCTGTTCCAGCTCCATCTCCCGGGTCACCAGGTGGACCAGGTCCTGCTCAATCTCATGAGTGTCGTCCCAGTCATACCTGCTCTCCCTCCATTCCAAGAGATCACGGAACCGGGCTTGTGTAGGGCTCCCAAACTCCAGCTCTGAAAAAGTCTCCCATAACAAGCCAGGACCATCAAACTCCTCTCCCTCTGGCTTGTCATGCTCAGCTGTCCTGGGTAGGTACTGTGCCCCATACCACCAGAGCGCCAGGTAGGCATCTTCCAGCCACAGCTCCTGCCATGCTAGGTGTTCCAATTTCTTTACCCATTCCTCCCAGGGCTGCTCTCCCAGGAAGGGCATTTGCAGGGCTACTCGCTTCTGCAACCGCTGGTCTTCCGTGGGGAGTCTCTCGTCCCGCATATACTCCACAATACCCAGTGCCTGGTACCAGAGGCCTTTGCGGACTGCATCTCTGTCATCCATGACACCCTCATCATACTCCACTGCTGTTTCCATTCTGGTGCTGTCAGGGTCGCTGTACTAGGACATGCGTTGCCCTCAAATTGTAAAATCCATGGAATGGTGTCTCCTGTAGCTGTCCTTCTGGCTGTGGGAACGATCCCGCCACTTGCCACCAATGTAAAGGATCTCCTGACACCCCGACTGGGTACCTCCGTTGATGGATGCTCCCAGTGCCTTCCCAGGACTCCAAGCACTCCACTCAACACCAATACCACCACAGGAACCAGGAACAGGAACAGCTCTTACAAGAGCTAGGAGTAATAGCCAGGGGAGTATAGCAAATCTTCAGCGTATAGCAATCCCCACACACATGAGACGAGGCTCTATGTTGAATGTAAAACAGGAACTTTTTAATGGGTTATTTTTCAGCCTTTTATGCAGGTCTCCTAGTAAGGGACACTCCCCCTGGGGCCCTTGTAGAAGACTGTGACAGTTTATATTTTAGCCAATCACATGCATTTACAGTATTGAAACCTTCCCAGCAATTGTACACAAAATCCCCTTCCCTCTGTCTGTAACGCAATCAACAAAATACAATGAGCATTGTCTTTGACGCAATCAACAAAATACAATTACCAAAACACATTGGGCTCTGCCTGTGATACAATTACCAAACAATGGGCTAACTTAATCACTCACAGACAGAAAACACACATTTTTCCCAAAACACAGAAAACACCTCAAAAGCCCACATATCCCCATAATGTATACACCCATGGATAGCTCTGATCTGGGTGAACAACATATCCAAAAATCACCCAGATCCGAGCAGGGGTTCCCGAATTCCATGGAAGTCACATTTGGCCGACCGCAAGCATGGCTTTCCTGCCCAAAACAGTTCCACAGATTTAAGCTGTGTGGCCGGTCTGTCTTCTCCTTCAAAGTTAGTACCGTATATGGGCCATAATCCTGAGGCAAGAGGCTGGCAAACAGGCCCCTCCAAAACCCAGTGGCGAGGTTATTTTCGCCATAGGTAAAATATAATTTCAACAACAAATAACATGTGCAAGCAGAAACATTATCTACCTACTTAAATGCCCCTGTAACATCTACTATGTAGGCCGAACCACACAACGCTGAGATAGCGGATGAATGAACACAGATCAAACATAAAAAGAAAAATCCAAACACACAGCGTATCGCGTCATTTCTCACTACTGCATGAAGGCAACCCTCTCGATCTGAAAGTTATCCCCCTAGAACAAACCCCTTCCTACCAACAACTTTGTAGGAAGGAAATGTTCTGGATTTTCAAACTCAACACCCTCACTCCGTTTGGCCTAAATGAAACACTAGAACATGCCAACTACTAATTATCAATTATCACTACAGTCACATCAAATACCCCAAAAAACACCCCCAGTTTCGGAAAGTATTTCCAATATACAACCCCACCATCATCTCCGATTTTAGACTTCTCATCAGTTTTTATCCTTACCTATCCCTCAACATCTTATATAAATATATGAACTACATATATCTTTATCAGAATATACAACAGCGCATCAAAATACTCAATTCACACAGATCATGATGTGGATGCACATATAACCCCCCCTATTGATATCTTTTAGTCAATAGTCCAGACACCTCTATGATGTCAGGTAGAATAAATCCCAATATCGATTTTTTATATCGATTTTTTATGCCCCACACAGAAGAAAAAACTAACCCAATGGTAATGATTTTTATTACAAAGACCACTGTAAAGATACTCCTATCGGGTCCTTTTATGCCCCCATAACGAAACAACCACAAGTGAAGTGACATATAAAAATATCGGAAGAATGAACATTGAAGTTCGCACTAGCCGGAAGATCTGCATGCGTTCCAGCTTGGAACGCTATACCCCATTTCCGGACATGCGCACCGTCCACACAAACAACTCCGGAAAGAGACAAACAGGGCCGGACGCCGCGATGCGCTCCAGCCTGGAACGCATCAACTTCCGGTCATGCGCAATAGCACGGCCGAACACTTCTACTTCCGGCCGGCCGAATGGATCGGATTTTGGCGGTCTTTTCCCCCTGTGTGCTGTCTCCTTGTATGTTTTGGAGCCCTTTTACCAATTAGGCGCCATTTTAACAACAGTTTAAGAGCAAAATGAGGGTATAAATACCTGCTACCACAGACAGACCAAATATTTCTCCTGATGAAGGGAGGTGTCTGTCCCGAAACGCGTTGAGCCGGATTTTTACATGTATTGCAATAAAGACAAGTGAAGAGAAGCACCCGTGTGATTGGCTGCCTTCATCCGTTAATATTCTAGAAGCGATCCAGGCTGGGGGGTGTTTAGTTTACAGGTGTATTATGCTTATCCTGGAAAACCGCCCCCCTCATGAAGTGAGTAAATAAGCATACGATACTACAGTACTTTTTATTACATGTACTTGTATCCTTTTAAAACAGATTTTACCTATTTGTTACAACTCACTCGCCCTACTACACCACACTATGTCGTGTATGACACTACAGAATACAGTCTCCTAGGCACTTGAGACAGAATGTAGTGTACTTATGCTCATCCATTCTGAATTTGTTCCTACCTTGCGTGTATATCTTTATGTATATTTTTTATATATTTTATATCCTATATATTATATTTTATATTTTTTAGATATCCACATATTTTTTATTACACTTTTTTACAAATTTGAAGTTAGTGTAAAATCCACTGTACCCTTGAATATCTTGACACTGACCTACCACTATTGGCGCTGAAAAGGGTTTCTCCAAGAACAGGCGAGATTGAGGTGGTACCAATACCCATCAGTCCCCCTAGTTCGGCATACTCTCATATCCTCTACAGGCAGACACTCTGGTCGACCTGACAAACCCCGAGCAGCCTCTAGTATCTATCACTCTATTTTCTTTCCAACCCCACTCCTACAAACCCGAGGCGCCTCAAGTTTTTAAGATCTAGTGGAATCCCTTCCAACAGATCTGTCTGACCCTCAAACTCTCTCTCTCTTATACACCTGTGCAGAGGTCATTGTACAAGGAAAGAATAGATAAGCTTTGACAATCGCCTATTGTGAATGGTGGATCTTGTCTTATCTGTCATTCTAATTCTACCTGTAATGATATCACCTCTATATATAGATAAGCAGATAACTGCAGTAAGGTGATCTGTAAAAGACCAATAAGTGGGTGACCAGTGCGAAAACTGCAGGATTTTATGGTTTTTGATTAAATATGGACAAGGAACATTAGAGAACATCATCAAAAATTCTTTAAACATAAAAATGTAATTTAAACAATAGGTCTTTTTCTGATGATACATTTCCTTTAAGAAATGGACAATAGATAAGCTTATATATTTAGCTGACTTATACCAAGTACAAGATCACTAATTTCTACACTATTTCTATATGTTAAATCAGCAAATATATGGCTATAGTGATGTAAAATATGCAGTGTATGCAGCAGTAATATTCCTGTTAAAATAAACAGCTTTTAACAGCAGCCACTGTATGATACACATGTAAGAAGGGTCAGGAAAATATACAATTATGAATGGAGCGCTCTGTATTCTTAATTACAATACATGATGTGCTGAAAACTATGTACCAAACTGGGATTGCGGATATAAGCTTCAGATGCCGAGGAAGTAAAGGTTCAGAAAACCCCTTTTAAAAATATTATGGCTTAGATTCCGAGGTTTGAAACTCTTATTTGCCAGATGTTGGTTTTTATTTTGTAGTATCTGTTACTTTACGTTACACCTCCTTTACAAGGGCGTTGAGGAAACTCTTATATGAGCATTTTGAAGTGCAGCAGTTCCAGAATCGTGTGAAATATTTATCACATGCATTGTTTTTGTTAAATTTGCAAGATTTAGAAAGCATCAGGAAAGGTCCAGGGGCAAGCAGGATATTAGTGACCCTAGTAGAAGTCTATTGGAAAAGCCAATCCTATAGGTGCACACCTCAATCTTCTGGTCCTAACTCTAGACAACTAGACCATAATCATACTTAATATGCTTTTAATTAGGGCTCATTCAGACAACCGTATGCTGTCCGCAAAAATACTGAATGCTATCCGTTTTTTTGCGGATCCGCAAAAAAAATGAAACATGTCCTATACTTGTCCGTGAAAATCAGGACATGGCCCCATTGAAGTCTATGGGTCCGCAAAAATACTGAATGCTATCCGTTTTTTTGCAGATCCGTTTTTTTGCGGATCCGCAAAAAAACGAATAGCATTCAGTATTTTTGCGGACAGCATACGGCCGTCTGAATGAGCCCTTATTAACAGAAGGTTCTCAATGGAGAAACATTTTCTTTCAAAGATGCTAGAGAGCATTAAGACCATGTAAACTTGATTTTTTTTTTTTAGATGATTATGACAGCAACAGTAGCAGCAGCATTAACAGCACAGCATGGAACAGACAAGGAAGCATATGTGTGTGTGGCTGTGTAGGGGTAATAATAGTAGCGGGAGATGGTTAGGACTAATGGTAGTGGCAGTAGAGGGAGTAGCAGCTGTGGTGGTGGCAACAGTAGCAGCCATGCAGTACAGAACATTATGGTAGGCAGCAGGGGCATACATAGAAATCACTGGGCCCCATAGCAAAAATCTAAATTGGGCCCCCATAACCCATTTATAGCCCCTTCTATTACCAATTCCTGGCCCCTTCCCTTGCTCCATGATATGTGCTTTCTGCTGCATGTTACATTGTGGGCCATCAGGGCTAAACTGAGATTACAAAACAGCCCCGGCACACAAGAGGTATAATAGATGCAGTGTGTACAGATATATAGTATACACAGCAGTGTACTGATAAACTACACCTCATACCTCTCATATCAGTACACAGCTGTATATATTCTATATCTGTACACACTGCATCTATTATACTGTCCCCTCCTCCCTTAACAGTGACCTCCACAGTGACCGCCCCTTTAACAGTGACCTCCTCAGTGGCCACTCATTTATTAGCGACTTCCACAGTCCCCCGCCCCTTAACAGTAGCCTCCACAGCGCCCTACCCTTTAACAGTGAACTCCACAGCGGTCGACCCTTTATTTGTGACCTCCACAGTACCCCGTCTCGTTAACAGTGATTTACACAATAGCCTACCTACCCCCTTAAGAGTGACCTCAACAGAGCTCCTTTCCCTTAAAATGTGACCTCCACAACACCATGCCCCCTTAACAGTGACCTCTACAGAACCCCGCCCCTTAACACTAACCTCCATAGAGGATCGTTCCCTTAACTGTGACCTCCACCATTTCCTGCCCTCTTAACAGAGACCGTGTGATGGATCATGGTGATGGATCATGTGATGGACCATGTGATGAGCGTAGTGACATCATCAAAGGTCCTTTTCCTGTGCACAGCAAGATGAAGACAGAAGAGAAGCCGGGCTGCACGAGCAAGTGGATTAAGGTGAGTTAAAAAAAAAATTTTTTAACCCCTCCAGCACTATTGTACTATGCATTCTGTATTAAGAATGCTTTTATTTTCCTTTATAACCAAGGGAAAATAATAAGATAGGGTCCCCATCCTGATCGTCTCCTAGCAACCGTGCGTGAAGATCTCACCGCATCCGCACTTATTTGCGGATGCTTGCGATTTTCACGCAGCCCTATTCACTTATATGGGGTCTGCTTTGCAGAATATAGAACATGCTGTGATTTTCATGCAATGCACAAGTGATACGTGAAAATCACCGCTCATGTGCACAGCTCCATAGAAATGAATGGGTCCGGATTCAGTGCGGGTGCAATGCGTTCACCTCACGCATTGCACCCGCGCGGAAATCTCGCCCGTGTGAAAGGGGCCTTAATCCTCACCCCCCCCTTTTTTTTCTCTCTCTCTCTCCCGGGTACTATAGGGTTAAGTTGATGTTATTATTTTTAGTTGTTTTTCCCTGTTTCCTGTCCTATGTCATGAAATTTTCGATTGCCTTACATCAGATTTAGTACACATGACACCGTTTTTCAGACTACTCAATAGGCATACGGCTTTAATTCAGTTCTCCAATGTTGAATAGAATTTTTTAAGTGTATATGAATTTTCTCTTTTCTTTTTTTCTTCTGTTGTTTCTTATGTACTTTCACTGTTGGGAATAATGGTTTTAATTAATCAAACGTTGAAAGGCTTTTAGTCAGCATGTGGACTTTCGATCCAGCTTGATTACTAAGATACCTGAGTTGCGTCCCCCCATTCAGGGGAGGAACCTTTTCTCTAGGTGCCTATATATTTGGATATATATATATTTATATGGATCTAAGTCTTGCATGGAGTCATGAATAAGAACTGGTTAGTTCGAAACATGTAGACTGAGAATCACACTAATGGAGGTTGTATCACTGTACGAATAATTTATCACCGCAATAAAGGAACTGACGGCTCAAAATTTACTTTTGGAGTGCTGGATTGCTTTTCTCCTTTTTTCCTTGTCTCAAGAGGTCTATACATACATGCACTCAGCTTTATATATTAGTTATACATCTATATATATATAAGGGTCTCAAAAGATCTGGGACCCAAGCCCCAATAAATATATCTAGTTCTCTAAATCGACCCTCCCCCCTGCACTTTCCTGTACTCTCTATACAGCAGCACATACCTGTCACAATTAGTGCCTCCCAGGTGACGTCTCCTCCGATGTAGATCTTCTCTGTCATCATGTTCTTCATTCGGTCCGGAAAAGTTCTTTCAGCCGGGCCTCGTCTCGGCAGAGTGCGACACACAGACATCTTAGGCTACTTTCACACCTGCGTTCAGGTGTCCGCTCGTGAGCTCCGTTTGAAGGGGCTCACGAGCGGTCCTGAACGCAGCCGTCCGGCCCCAATGCATTATCAGTGGAGGCGGATCCGCTGAGAATGCATCAGTCTGCCAGCGCTCAGCCTCCGCTCCGCTCAGTGAGCAGACACCTGAACGCTGCTTGCAGCGTTCGGGTGTCCGCCTGGCCGTGCGGAGGCGAGGGGATCCGTCCAGACTTATAATGGAAGTCAATGGGGACGGATCCGTTTGAAGATGAGACTATATGGCTCAATCTTCAAGCGGATCCGCCCCCATTGACTTTCAATGTAAAGTCTGAACGGATCCGCTCAGGCTACTTTCACACTTAGAAATTTTTCTAAGTTATAATGCAGACGGATCCGTTCTAAACGGATGCAAACGTCTGCATTATCGGAGCGGATCCGTCTGATGAAACATCAGACGGACCCGCTCCGAACGCTAGTGTGAAAGTAGCCTAAGCTTTCTCACATTTCTTTCATCATCCCCCAACCTGGAGTCCTCACAGTGTTATCCTGCTGCTCGCTGTGCCGCCCAATACCCCAAATACCATCCTGAAGGAAAATGAGTGCCCCCCATAGTAATAGTGCTCCTCTAAGTCCCACCAATAGTCATTTCCTTCTCGAATGCCTTCATTAGTAATACTGTCTCTCTACAGTGAGACCCCCAGTATTAATAATGCCCTCAGAGCCCACAGTAGAAAAAAGGCCCCCTATTGTGCAGCCAGTGGTCATAAATCTCTCTATAGACCCCTCAGTAGTAATAAGAATGCCTATAATGTCCCCTGGATTTATAATACCCCTACAGTGCTCCCAGTAGTTATACTGACCACAACTGTTATAATGTTTGCCCTGAAGTGTCCACAGTATTTATAATGCCCCCTGCAGTGCCCCCTGTAGTTATATTCCTCCCTCTACCATACAGTCCCATGTAAATAACATCACACCATCTCTCCTGCCCCCTCCAAAATACAGTTCCATGTAAATAACATCACTCCCCTCCAGAGTTGTACATAGAGAGGTACGGACCCCATAGCAAGGATCAAACCAAGCCCCCCACACAGGACAGATGGGTTTCTGCCTAAACCCCTTTCAATGACCCTTGGGCCATTTTTTCCACTGCCTCGTTTGCTAAAAGTTGTTTCTTTAGAGGGTAGAATCCTGACCAACTTTTTACCCCCAGTAGAAGAGGAGATGTTTCTAACTGGGCCCCCTCTTGCCCTGGGCCCCATAGTAGTCGCATGGGCTCAGGGAATGGGGTTTGTGACAGGGTAAGAAGTGATTTAGAAACTAAGTCAATTTTAAACAATTAAAAAAAAAAAAAGTACATCTGAAGTATGAATATCATACAGCAGAATTAAATTCTGATGAAGGTGCAGAACTGTGCCAGAACTAGTATTGCCAGCTGAATAACATTTTGTTGAACTCTGCCAACATTTACCACAACAAATTTGTATGGCAGTAACTGCACCACCAGTAGCTTGGTCTAGTGGGAGTTCATCTTGCACACAAGCTAATTGTTGGCCTCAAATTCTTTTCTCACAGCCAGACATTCCGTTATGGATGTCTCAGGATGGAGGACAAGGAGGATGAGGAGTCTGAGCAGGAGAAGAAGAAGCTGATAATGTTGACAAGAATACTGTACTGCTTGGGGATGTGGCCTGGCTGGTGCAAAGTAGACTAAGAGAAGGAAGACAATGGTGGAGATTTATCAATCTAGTGTAAAGTAGAACTGGCTTAGTTGCCCATAGCAACCAGTCAGATTCCATCTTTAATTTTTCACAGCTCCTTTTGAAAATGAAAGGTTAATTCTGATTGGTTACTACTTTACACCAGTTTGATCAATCTCCCTCAATGTTTTTTCTGAATGCTGTCCAGTTCTATTTTCCCACCTATAGCAGCAGAGTCCTGGTATCTATGTTTGTGTCTGAACACAAATTACTTATTTTAAACCTGCATATCTTGCACACAGAAGTGTTTTGTATGCCATCCTTGTGGAGAAAAAAAAACACCATATGGGAGATACCCACACAGAGCTAGGGGCAGCCAAGTTTAGTCTAGGTGTGACCACAACAGAAGTGGATCTGGCCCTGGAAGCTTTTTTGGAGGTTATGGATGTTTATTGCCTCTGTGATCACCACCCTCCTCCTCTAATGTTACCTCCTCCTCATCATTTCTATCCAGCTCCCAGATCTTGCCCAACATACAATCATCATCATAGTGCCTATACTCCCTGCCACTTTTATCAGACTGTGATAAGTCATCACTGAGCGTCTTGGCTCCCTCTCGATTTCCTTCTCTGTATTTTCCACAAGTGCTACTGTCACCATGGCTGCCACTGCCCCTACCGCCACCACCTACCTACAAGTGCCACTACTACTACCACCACCATCAACATAACTATGCATTGAGTTCCCAGCCTCCACTTAAACTTCCTCCTAATGGCAGTCCAAACGCTGATGCTTTTCAAACAAGTGATCAACAGGAAGACTACCTAGAGTATCTTCCATTGCACATGGGGTGTCGTTACCTCTTCTTTGAAAAAAAGATGGCACCCCACTATGAAGGAGTATGAAGGAGCAGTGAAGGCAGAGAAGATACAACTGAAATTCTTCTCTGGGGCTTCAAGGAAAAGGAGCAGGAGGAATACTCTGGCTCAAAGTCTGGAACTCAGATGGGACATCGACATCATCCTGCTGTGACTGATGGGCAGTGAGCCATCTAGTCCACCATGTCCTGCTCTTTGACCTCAATAATAATCTGCGAACACACTGATATGCGATGAATTATTTAATTATACACAGCAACAATATTGCAGCTGTTTTTTACTAAGTATTAGTGTTAAGTGCGAATATTCTAATCGCTAATTTTTATCGTGAATATCGGCACTTCAAAAATTCGCGAAGATGTAGAATATAGTGCTATATCTTCGTAATTGCGAATATTCTAGATTTATTAGTACTCACTGCTTCCTCCTTGTGGGACAATGAGAAGGCTGCAATATCTTTGTCTGAGCTAAGCAACATCCCTAGCAACCAATAGGAAAGTTGCCTACCCCTTACTATATTAGAACCTCTCCGGCAGCCAATTTCTGCTGTTTTTTGCAGTTCTGAGAGAGAGAGAGAGAGAGAGAGAGAGAGAGAGAGCAGTTTCATTGCTGTGGTATGTGCTTTTCTGAGTCATTACATTAGATAGTTACCTAATATATATATTATACAGATAGTTCGCGGGAGATAGTCAGTGTAGGTTAGATAGTGATATAGTGTAGCTGATAGGCTCCCGTGCAGGGAGTTAGGTAGTGTGATAGGAATTACTGTACTGTGCATTTTCTCCAGTCTCAGGAAACTTCTAGCAGCTTGAAAAATGTAGCAGAAGTGAGCCATGTCTATATTGCGCGCGCAATACGCGCTGTAGGGGCTTGCTCTGGTAGAGAGGATTAGCAGACGCAGTATAGAGGTAGCAACAAGCTCTTTGGATCAAACAGTTCAGTGTTTTATTCACACTTTAGGCAAGTGACAAAACAAGTATATTCAAACAAAAAGGAAAGAAAGCTGGTCGGCACTTGCTGAATGCACGCTGCGTGGGAAAGGAGTAAACTCCAGTTTCAGCATATACAACATTTCAGGAGCTGTGTCTTGATATGATTTATTCCACTATTGGTTATTGTGTCCTACACCCAGGACACGTTTCGGCAAGCATGCCTTTATCAACAGGTCAATTCTCATACAAATGTAAGTCACATATGAATGATTAAATGTACCGCCTCTTATAACGGCGGATGCCCAGAATGGGCGGTGATCAGCAGGTGGTCATCAAATAAACAAGCAAAAACAAAAAAGAAATAGATATCACAATCAAACAAATATTGCAACATAAAGGATACAGCTTGAAGATCCTTCAATGGAGAGTCAATGTCTAAAGAAATACTATAGAATCAAAAAGTCAAGCACTTCAAATATGCATAATTTCATAGTCCCTATTAAGACCCCTGGGATGTAATGTGTCCAATACGTGGATCCAGTTGGCCTCCCTACGTAGTAAACGTTTTTTGATGTCTCCTCCTCTTCTTGGTCTTTTAATTTGTTCCAGTACCTGGAACCTTAATTGGGCAATAGTATGTTTACATTTATCAAAATTATGTGAAATGGGCAACATCAAATTTTTCATCCTTATAGGGAATTTATGTTTATGTCTGCATTGTTTCACCAATGCACAGTAAGCCACATGGGCATTTTATAAGATAAATCACGTTTGTGGATTCACACGTGAAAAAATATTCCACAGCAAAAGCACGCCCTGTACGGGGATGGTGAAAAACCGGACCTTTAATTATGTGACAACACTGGAGACAATGCAGACACTGGAAGGTGCCCGTCCGCTGTGTTGATAACACTCTCTGTTTCAATGCTGATCTCATACTAGCCAGTACAGCATGGACCAACTTATCCTTATAAATGGGATTCCTCTTATTACATATTAGAGGTAGATTTTTAAACTCCTCTATCTGCGGGTACGCCTGCCAATGTTTCCGAATTATATTTTTAAACTCCGTATTATGGGGACGATACTTATGTAAAAATGTCACTCTCATTGATTTATCACCCCCATCAGGACCCTTAGATCTATCTAATCCTGCTCTAGTATCTTCCAAAATAGACAGAGGGTACCCCCTCTCCTCAAATCTCTCAGTCATCTCATCTAACCTTATTTTTAGTGTTTCAGGATCAGTGACAATACGTTTCACCCTTTGATATTGGGATTTGGGTATAGCTTTTTTTAGAGATGGTGGATGGGCACTAGTAAAATGGAGGATACTATTTCTATCAGTTTTTTTCCTATAAAGATCTGTGGATAAGTGGCCCTGCTGATCTTTAATCACTTTAGTATCCAAGAAACTAACAATTCTGTCATCATAGATCAATGTAAACTGTAATCCATCACAGGCATTATTCAAATCATGGATAAAGGACAAAAGGGTCTCACGTGGCTCTGCCCATATGCAAAAAATGTTGTCGATATACCTTTTCCAGTTAAGGACATTGTTCCGATACAAATCGGTATCATACACATATGTGTCCACAAAACATGACATAAATGCATTTGCATAGGGCGGGGCCACGTTCGAGCCCATCGCGGTCCCACATTTCTGCAGGTCCTCAAAAATAAAATAATTCTCATATAAAACCAGGTGCAATAATTGCAACAAGAATTCCTGTTTGTTCACTGTGTAACTGCTATTACCCAGTAGTATCTTTACGACTTGAATCCACTCTTGGTGGTTGATCAAGGTATATAGGCTTACCACATCTATCGTTATCAGAATGCCATCAGGAGGAACCGAATCTAAACATGCAATCGTTTTGAGAAAGTGTGGTGTATCTAATGGAAAAGACTGTGTGCGTCTTACCAAAGGGGTAAGTACCTTCTCAAGGACGATGGCCAAGGGGGATAAAACAGATCTCACGGAAGCCACAATGGGGAGTATGGGGGGTCAATCAGGGTTTTATGTACTTTAGGAAGTATATAAAGCACCGGAGTTATGGGTGACTGATTTACATATAAACATATGTACTGGGGTGCAGAAAAATGGCAGCAGGTGTTCTGGACCAATAAGGCAAATGTTGAAATATCTGGCTGTAAAAGAAGGCAGTTTATTAACAGAAGGGCTGGAGAGTATTACAATAATGAGAGGTTGCAGGCAACAGTGAAGCATGGTGGAGGTTCCTTGCAAGTTTTTGGCTGCATTTCAACAAAAGCAGTTGGGGATTTGGTCAAGATTAATGGTGTCCTCAGTGTGGAGAAATACGGGCAGATACTGCGCGATACCAATAATGTGCGATACCAATACCAAGGAGTCGTCTAATTGGCTCCAAATTTATTTCTGCAGCAAGGCACCAACCCAAACATGCAGCTAAAGTCATGAAGTATAGTGGGCGCGAATATTTGAATCGCGAATATTAATCGCGAATATCGGCACTTTGAGAATTTTCAAATAATTAGAATATAGGGATCCCTCCCCTGATCCCTCCCTGTTTCCTGCTTGTGGGCCAATGAGAAGGCTGAAATCTCTGTGTCTGAGCTTAGCAACATTCGTAGCAACCAATAGGAAAGTTGCCTACCCCTTACTATATAAGAACCTCCCCAGCTGCCATTTTCTAGAGTTTTTTAAAAGTTCTGAGAGAGACAGCAGTGACATTGCTGTGCTCTGTGCTTTCCACTCATTACATTAGATAGTTAGTTAGATAGCTTATATATATAATACAGATAGTTAGTGGGAGATAGTCAGTGTAGGTTAGATCCTGATATAGTGTAGTTGATAGGTTCCAGTGCAGGGTGTTAGGCAGTGTGATAGGTTCTGCTGTCAATACATACATGCTACAGACATAGTGCTGTGATGTCACAACAGTACATAGTGCATCAATCAGTAATATGTAGTCAGACCTGCTAAAATGTGAAGTTTCATGTATTGCGCCAAAATATTTGCATCATTAGTGCCGATTAGCGCAATCGCAAATATATTGGAGCACCCTATCTGCATATAAAGCCATTTTTAATGTTCTGCCGTGCCAACCATTTTCTCCAGTCTTAGGAAACTTCTAAAAGCTTAGAAAATGTAGCAAAAGAGACTGTATTGCAAGCACATTACGCAAATATTACATTGGCAATTTTCGCAATTAAGAAAATATTGCAAATTCTCGAATTTGCGAATATATGCCGAATATTCACAAAATATCGCAAATTTGAATATTACCCCTGCCGCTCATCACTAATGAAGTACTATCTTCAGAGTAAAGAAGAGGGAGTCCTGGAAGTGATGATATAGCCCCACAGAGCTCTGATCCCAGCATCATCCAGTCTGTCTGGGTTTACATGAAGAGGCAGAAGGATATGAGCAAGCCTACATCCACAGAAGATCTGTGGTCATTTCTCTAAGATGTCTGGAACAATCTCATGTTGCTGATTTTCTTCAAAAACTATGTGCAAGTGTACCCAGAAGAATTGATGCTGTATTGAAGGCAAAGGGCGGTCACATGAAATATTGATTTGATTTAGATTTTTCTTTTGTTCATTCACTTAGCACTTTGTTCATTGATAACAATACACTATGAACACTTCTATTATTGAAAGTATTCTTACTTTGCGGCATTTTTTCCACATTTGCCTAAAACTTTTGCACAGTACTGTAGGCAAATATGGATGTCTTATACAAGTCCTCTTTGACCAACCATCGAGTTGTCAGGAATGCAGTTGTACCCAAACCTTGGTGCATGGCAGAAAAGTTATAACTGTGTGTCATCATTTCCCCTCATTTGGACATGCCTCTACATAGTCTGGCACTGTCCAATCAGTTTTGATATTGCTATGTCATGTAGGGCAACACCCTACTGACCTGAATGGTAACACCCGGTTGTCTATTAATTCAAACATTTATAGGAGGAATAACATAGAAATGACACAATACAAGGTCAAAGATAAGATGTTCCAGAATCATTATTTCAAGAGGAAAACACATTTTTACTAAAGTGATTCTAATAGGATTCTAGCTCCTCAACTGTCCTCGGTCTTCTTTGCCAGATTTTTTATTTCATGATGCGCCAAATGTTTTCTATTGGTGAAAGATCGATACTGCAGGCAAGCCAATACAGCACCTGGACTCTTCTTCTGTGAAGCCATGCTGTTGTGGTGGATGCAGTATGTGGTTTAGCATTGCCTTGCTGAAAGATGCAAGGCCTTCCCTAAAAGAGCGGGTGTCAGAATAGGAGCAGATGTTGTTCTAAAACCTTTATATACTGTTCAGCATTGATAGTGCCTTTCGAGATGTGTAAATTGCCCACACCATAGGCACTAATGCAAGGCCATACCATCAGAGATGCAGGCTTTTGAACAGTGTGCTGATAATAAGCTGGATGGTCCCTCTCCTCTTGAGTCCGCTGAACACCACGTCTGCGGTTTCCAAAAGGGATTTCAAATTTTGGTTCATCTGACCACAGAACAGTTTTCCATTTTGCCTCAGTCCATTTTAAGTGAGCTTTGGCCCAAAGAAGACAGCTGTGTTTCTGGTGATTACATATGGCGTCTTCTTTGAGTGATACAGCTTTACCTTACATTTGTGGATTGCACAGAGAACTGTGTTCACAAGCAGTGATCTCCTGAAGTGTTCCTGAGCCCATGCGGTGATTTCCAGGAAAGAATCATGCCTGTTTTAATGCAGGGCTGCCTAAATGAGTTCTTTTTCTCCTTCATTGGTAAAATGTCTCACTGTCAACATTTGATATGTTTTGTATGATCTATTGTGAATAAAGTAGGGGTCTATGAGATTTGGAAATCAAAGCATTCTGTATTTATTTACATTTATTTGCATTTTACACAGCATCCCAACTTTTTTGGAATTGGGGTTGTAAATGTCTCTTTGCATCGGGTCTATTTTGGCTCACAATCTGGAAATTCCTACTATGCAAATGCACCACAAGTCAGTAAATCGTCTTTTCACCAGTAAATGTATTTTAGGTGGGTAGTGGAGATGGATTTATTACTTGTACAGCAGGAGAAAACACTGTAAAGAGCTTGCTATAGTCCCTGCCTTCATGGCTGATGCTATCATGTTCTCTGTATTACTAACATCACTGCTACTAATGAATGTGCCACTCACTAGATATTTAATGGACTTCTAGTAATTAATATGAACTTGTTCGCCCCCCCCCCCCCTCGTTCCTGAACTATTTGCACAGAGAGCTTCATTCTGTCTCACGTCACTGATGCCTATACATGTTCCTTAAGTTTTCAGCTCTGCCTTCTGTACTCTATCTCTGTATAGTAGCTGAGGACATATTCGGAGAGGAGATATTCATCTCAATTACTTTTTTTTCGAGTGGAATGTTTTAAATATATAAAATACATTTGTCGCCATGGACACCTTACATTATCTGATGAGCAAGGAATTCTCCTTACTTATGAACGGCAAGCAATTCACCGGATGTTACATACAGACCAGCAAATTTATAACCGAGCAAGAAAGAAAGAATAAAGGGAGACACAAAATAAATGAAATAGCACTGTGTTTCCAATTCGAACTGTAAAACTAGAAGCCAATATGTGTAGATGGCAGGCAGGGAGCACATTTTAGGTTAACAATGTGTAGCTTGGCAAGAAGATTGTTTTTCTTTGGCATGCAGCAGTTGTCTCATTTAAATAAAAATATTTTCTGTCTGCTTGTATATACAATGCCGAGTGACATTCTTTTATAAAACATTTGTTAATGAAAAGTATTTCAATAAGACAGTTGGACTTGCAGACATTTTCTTTTACGCAACGCTATATGATCTTGCATATTGTTGACAAGTCCTGTATGACTGCAAAAGATAAAAGAATGGATTAGTTAGTTAGACATGGTAGATATTCAAAATTAGATAGATAAACAGATGTGTGGAAGGATAGATGTAGATTGATAGATAGGTATGAAATAGATCATAGATACCTGATAGATAGATAGATAGATAGATAGATAGATAGATAGATAGATAGATAGATAGATAGATAGACAGTAAAATAGTTACAAAGTTCATATGGTTGAAAAAAAGTGATAGGTGGGGACGTGAATCCCAGAAGGAAGTGAGACTCATATAGACATAGATAGATACTGTAGATAGATAGATATTAAGAAAATGAGGATGCAGCACACTGTTGAATGCGGGTGCAGGTCAGGCCAGTGTGGATCGGCACCTGGGTCCAATGTAATAAAGAAAAAAGAAGGCCAGCAGCACACCAAGGATATCAAAAGAAGCGTGTGGTTTATTCACCCAGAGTCAGCAGCGACGTTTCAACAGCTTGTTGCTGTCTTTCTCAAGCTATGTGCACATGTGTTACAAGCGTGCAATATAAAGGTGCATCAATCAAACATATAATGGAATCAATTAATACATACAACCATCAAAATTCATAAAAACAATAATCCATATTGATAACAAAACTTATGAGTGGAATCGCAACAGATTGCAAAATTCAGTACATATAAACCGTATCTTATTAAATTAGATAGTGTCTCCAGCATATAAACACTACTGTAATTACTTCTGATAAGTGCAGGTGTGTACCCTGATTGTCGTGACATTAAAACTCACGGTCAGCTGAAAATCTGTATGGAGCCGGCATCATGGTCTCGGCGGCGTTCCCATTCAGTCTCTGCGCATGCGCTAGAGGATCGAGTGCCGCGATTCCTCAGGCGCCGGGAGACAGCCAGTGTGCGCATGTCCAAGCTGAAGAATCGGCCTCCCACTAGTAGTCACGTGACCACTGTCACATGAATGGATAACGTCAGATGCAGGAAGTAGGTTTAAAAGATCTTATGTTAATATATGGGTCTGGACGCTGATTCCTGGGGTACCCACAACAGAGCAAGTGTGGGCCACCAGGAATCAGCGTCCTTTTAACCCAATTGGCTGGCCATAAAGAACGTCATAACGTGCACATTAAATGGATTGGTGTCCCACAACAGCAATGAACCACGTCAGCGGTCCCATCAATGTCGGGTTAAGGAGGTGACGACATCGCAAGGGGCCTCCCCGCGAACCGTCGCCTACCCCTAGTAAGACACCTCACCCCCCCCACCTGTGCACAGAGTGTCCGTGCCAGAGCTAGATATAACAATATTAGTAGTAACCAAAAACTCATTGGGATAAAAAATAAACATATATAAACTGTATGGGTAGGCTCCTAAACCAGCATGGATCAAGCTCCGCATCTGCACTGAAACAGCAGTCGAACCATCCTGCATGTGGATGAAGTACAAAAGAACTGTGGGTAGCCAGCTGGACCAGTGATGTACTTCTCACCATACAGCGCCTCAGTCCATGACCCCGATTAATAAGTGAATCTAAAAACAAAGAAAATAATTTTGGAAAAGTCCTTTCATACAAAAAACCATAGTTGATTAACTTGATTAATATAAACACATGTACATTCAACCTACAGCAGGGAATACGGATAGAGCGCTACCCGGAGAGAGACACCACTTGTCCACCCTAAAATCAACATTTAACCCGTTGGGTCTCAAAGTTTTCAAAGTGAAGATCGAGAATAGCTTACGCTTTTTGAGGAAAGCTTGTCTATCTCCCCCCCGCCTGCCCAATTCTACCTGTTCCAATATGTGGAACCTCAGATCATCTTGTGTGTGTCCTGCCTCTTTAAAGTGTTTGGACACAGGCAAATCCATTTTTTCTTTTCTGATACGGGTTAAATGTTGATTTTAGGGTGGACTAGTGGTGTCTCTCTCCGGGTAGCTCTCTATCCGTATTCCCTGCTGTAGGTTGAATGTACATGTGTTTATATTAATCAAGTTAATCAACGATGGTTTTTTTGTATGAAAGGATTTTTCTAAAATTCTTTGCTTTGTTTTTAGATTCACTTATTAATCGGGGTCATGGACTGAGGCGCTGTATGGTGAGAAGTACATCACTGGTCCAGCTGGCTATCCACAGTTCTTTTGTACTTCATCCACATACAGGATGGTTCGACTGCTGTTTCAGCGCAGATGCGGAGCTTGATCCATGCTGGTTTAGGAGCCTACCCATACAGTTTATATATGTTTATTTTTTATCCCAATGAGTTTTTGGTTACTACTAATATTGTTATATCTAGCTCTGGCACGGACACTCTGTGCACAGGTCCGGGGGTGAGGTGTCTTACTAGGGGTGGGCGACGGTTCGCGGGGAGGCCCCTTTGATGGGACCGCTGACGTGGTTCATCGCTGTTGTGGGACACCAATCCTCCATTTTATGTACACGTTATGACGTTCTTTATGGCCAGCCAATTGGGTTGATAGGACGCTGATTCCTGGTGGCCCACACTTGCTCTTTTGTGGGTACCCCAGGATCGTTGCGATCCAGACCCAAATCTTAACATAAGATCCTTTAAACCTACTTCCTGCATCTGACGTTATCCATTCATGTGACAGCGGTCACGTGACTACTAGTGGGAGGCCGATTCTTCAGTTTGGACATGCGCACACTGGCTGTTAGGCAGGTTCGGCCATCTTTGATGTGGCTACTAGTCAGTCTCCCGGCGCCTGAGGAATCGCGGCACTCGATCCTCTAGCGCATGCGCAGAGACTGAATGGGAACGCCGCCGAGACCATGATGCCGGCTCCATACAGATTTTCAGCTGACCGTGAGTTTTAATGTCACGACAATCAGGGTACACACCTGCACTTATCAGAAGTAATTACAGTAGTGTTTATATGCTGGAGACACTATCTAATTTAATAAGATACGGTTTATATGTACTGTATTTTGCAATCTGTTGCGATTCCACTCATAAGTTTTGTTATCAATATGGATTATTGTTTTTATGAATTTTGATGGTTGTATGTATTAATTGATTCCATTATATGTTTGATTGATGCACCTTTATATTGCACGCTTGTAACACATGTGCACATAGCTTGAGAAAGACAGCAACAAGCTGTTGAAACGTCGCTGCTGACTCTGGGTGAATAAACCACACGCTTCTTTTGATATCCTTGGTGTGCTGCTGGCCTTCTTTTTTCTTTAGATAGATAGATAGATAGATAGATAGATAGATAGATAGATAGATAGTTGAAAGTTTAAAACCTTTAGAAATTTCTATATTTCTGCATAAGTTTGACTTAAAACTTGCAGATTTTTCACTCAAGTCCTAAAAGTAGACAAAGATAACCAAATCAAACAAATGAGTAAAAAATATTAGATATGGTAATTTATTTATTGAGGAAAATGATCCAGTCTCACATGTCCAGTCTCTGTGTGTGGCAAAAGTATGTGAACCTTTGCTTTTAGTATCGGGTGTGACCTCCTTGTGCAACAACAGCGGAAACTGTTTCCGGTAATTGTTGATTGGTCCTGCTCATCGGCTTGAAGAAATTTTAGCCCATTCCTCTATACAAAACAATTTTATCTCTGTTATGTTGGTTGGTTTTCTCCCATAAACTGCTCACTTCCATAACATTTCTATTAGATTAAAGGGGTTGCGTCACTTCAGCAAATGACATTTATCATGTAGACAAAGTTAATACAAGACACTTACTAATGTATTGTGTTTGTTGGCTTGATTCATTTTCCCAATAAATTATACACTGCCATGCCTACCATGCCATGGATTAGCTAATGTGAGAAAGGCCTTGCTTAGAGGTTACCTTGGGTTCCTTTGTGACCTTTTGGACTATTACAGGCCTTATCGTTGTTGGTCAATCACTCCTGGAGAGGGTAACAGTGGTCTTGAATTTCCTCCATTTGTACACAGTCTGTCTGACTGTGGATTGGTGGCATTCAAACTCTTTAGAGATGGTTTTGTAACATATTCCAGCCTGATGAGCATCAACAACTCTTCTTCTGAGGTCCTTAGAAATATTTGTTCATGTCATGATACACTCCCAACAACATGACTTGTGAAGTTCAAATTTTGATAGACTCCTGTTCTTTAAATAAAATAGGTTGTCCACTCACATATGATTGTCATCCCATTGATTGTAAACACAATTTACCATCAAATTATCAGCTAATCCTAAAGGTTCACATACTTTTGTCACTCACAGACATGTAATATTAGATAATTTTCCTCAATTAATAAATGACCAAGTCTGATATTTTGACTCATTTTTTTATTTGATTATCTGTGTCTATGTTTACGATTTGTGTGAAAATCTGATATAGTGTTAGCTCAAATTCATGCAGAAATATAGAAAATTCTGAAGGGTTCAAAAAATTTCAAGCATCACTGTAGATAATATCACAGGTAATGGGGAGGAGAAAACACCAGATAACACACAGAAGGAAATAGTCTGGAGTCTAAGCCTCAAAGCTAAGGGAGAGGGATGGTGACCTCCTAGGAATCCCTAGACCTCTTCCTGACTCCTGCCAATATGAGTAGACCCTAAAGGTGTAAATACTCATACACCGTAACCTTAGCCCTGGAGACCCTGGAAATCCCTAGAAGTAGTGGCAGGGAATAAGACTACTGGTTCCTTCCCAGATGAAGGAACCAGCGTCTCCCTGAGGCTTAGAAAACAACAAACACAAGCGAACAACAAAATGCACTTAGCTCAAAGAAGAATGGAGGAGCAGGAGATCCAATGGAACAACACACCAGCTCAGCCAACTCCATCAGGAAATATCAACCGCATGGTAAGCAGTGTGAGTCAGAACTAAATAGAGCCTCAGTAATAATCACAAGCTGCACCTGACAAGAGATGTGGTAATTACCAAACAACAACACTGCAAGGAGAAAGCAGAGAAACTGTCAGACACCCTCACGTGCCGCCAGTCTCTCAGATCTTCTCACCTCTGTCATGGGAGGGACTGTGACAGATAAGGCCTCTTGCACACGACCGTATGTATTTTGTGGTCTGCAAAAAAAGGATCCACAAAAAATACGGATGACATCCGTGTGCATTCTGTATTTTGCGAAACAGAACAGCTGGCCCTTCATAGAACAGTACTATCCTTGTCCGTAATGCAGACAATAATAAGACATGTTCCATTTTTTTTGCGGAATGGAAATACAGACATATGGAAACGGAATGCACACAGAGTAACTTCCGTTTTTTTTTGCGGAAACATTGAAGTGAATAGTTCCACATACGGTCCGCAAAAAAAATGGAACGGGCACGGAAATGTAATACGTTTGTGTGCATGAGCCCTAATAGAGATGTAAATATTAGAGATAGATAGATTGATAATGAGAAAGACATACAGATGTGAGATAGACAGACAGATAACTTGAAAATGGTCTCATTGGGGGACATTTATTAAGCATGTTACACCAGAATTATGGCGTAAAATGCTCCAAAAAGAATGGTGTTTTAATTTATACCAAATATATCAACAGTTTTCTCCACAATTTTCACCATAAAGAATGTATCATGCCAGAAATGAGTTATAAATGGCAAAGTGGGTGGGGCTATCAAATTGGTGCATATTACGCCTCATTTATCATCATCCTCTTTGGGCGATAAATGCTTAAATTTTGCGGAAAATTAAGCCGGCTTATGTTGTGGTGTTTTGTCAAAATGTCGCATTTATGAAAAGAAAAAACAATCTTTCATAGGAACAAGTGAAGGATACATATTAAAACAGGATGATATAAATTAGCTAAATAACAGGGTTTTGTCAATAAATTGTCATTCAACAAAAACAAACAATGACAAAAACGTCCCGAGTCTAAAACAAAAGTCCCAATTTACCACTGTATTGTCGCAAATATGATTCAAAAGTTGCAATTATGTTTTAAATGTCGCAAGTGTGGTCTGGACAGGGGGTGGCTGAAATTGTGCATTTCAAATAAACATTTAGAAGATTAGGTGCACTACTGTGGTGGATGCAATCAACAAAATTTGACTAAACCCTCACACTGATGTTAAAAATGAGACTTTAGCCAATATATCCTTATATACACTGCGTGCAGAATTATTAGGCAAATGAGTATTTTGACCACATCATCCTCTTTATGCATGTTGTCTTACTCCAAGCTGTATAGGCTCGAAAGCCTACTACTAATTAAGCATATTAGGTGATGTGCATCTCTGTAATGAGAAGGGGTGTGGTCTAATAACATCAACACCCTATATTAGGTGTGCATAATTATTAGGCAACTTCCTTTCCTTTGGCAAAATGGGTCAAAAGAAGGACTTGACAGGCTCAGAAAAGTCAAAAATAGTGAGATATCTTGCAGAGGGATGCAGCACTCTTAAAATTGCAAAGCTTCTGAAGCGTGATCATCGAACAATCAAGCTTTTCATTCAAAATAGTCAACAGGGTCGCAAGAAGCGTGTGGAAAAACCAAGGCGCAAAATAACTGCCCATGAACTGAGAAAAGTCAAGCGTGCAGCTGCCAAGATGCCACTTGCCACCAGTTTGGCCATATTTCAGAGCTGCAACATCACTGGAGTGCCCAAAAGCACAAGGTGTGCAATACTCAGAGACATGGCCAAGGTAAGAAAGGCTGAAAGACGACCACCACTGAACAAGACACACAAGCTGAAACGTCAAGACTGGGCCAAGAAATATCTCAAGACTGATTTTTCTAAGGTTTTATGGACTGATGAAATGAGAGTGAGTCTTGATGGGCCAGATGGATGGGCCCGTGGCTGGATTGGTAAAGGGCAGAGAGCTCCAGTCCGACTCAGACGCCAGCAAGGTGGAGGTGGAGTACTGGTTTGGGCTGGTATCATCAAAGATGAGCTTGTGGGGCCTTTTCGGGTTGAGGATGGAGTCAAGCTCAACTCCCAGTCCTACTGCCAGTTTCTGGAAGACACCTTCTTCAAGAAGTGGTACAGGAAGAAGTCTGCATCCTTCAAGAAAAACATGATTTTCATGCAGGACAATGCTCCATCACAGGCGTCCAAGTACTCCACAGCGTGGCTGGCAAGAAAGGGTATGCAAGAAGAAAATCTAATGACATGGCCTCCTTGTTCACCTGATCTGAACCCCATTGAAAACCTGTGGTCCATCATCAAATTTTGAGATTTACAAGGAGGGAAAACAGTACACCTCTCTGAACAGTGTCTGGGAGGCTGTGGTTGCTGCTGCACGCAATGTTAATGGTGAACAGATCAAAACACTGACAGAATCCATGGATGGCAGGCTTTTGAGTGTCCTTGCAAAGAAAGGTGGCTATATTGGTCACTGATTTGTTTTTGTTTTGTTTTTGAATGTCAGAAATGTATATTTGTGAATGTTGAGATGTTATATTGGTTTCACTGGTAAAAATAAATAATTGAAATGGGTATATATTTGTTTTTTGTTAAGTTGCCTACTAATTATGCACAGTAATAGTCACCTGCACACACAGATATCCCCCTAAAATAGCTAAAACTAAAAACAAACTAAAAACTACTTCCAAAAATATTCAGCTTTGATATTAATGAGTTTTTTGGGTTCATTGAGAACATGGTTGTTGTTCAATAATAAAATTAATCCTCAAAAATACAACTTGCCTAATAATTCTGCACTCCCTGTAAAGGACATACTGGAGCCTGTGCACCACGTCAAGGTATCTCAGGTGGCACGGGACCTAACGCTAACTTACCTGTGCCATATGGGCAGTACCAGGGGCCAGTGGGCGAATTATAGAAGCGTAAGGTCCGACTCAGCAAACAGCTCCTAGTTGCCTCCACATGCAATTGGAGGAGGGAGAAGGCTGTGAGTCCCACCCAGAGCTGACTGATATGATGCAAGCCTCACAGGTGCACCGAATGCTGCCTACAGATGAAAATCAGGCACATTCAAATTTGGAGTTTATACATCTCCAGACATACAGTCAGGTCCGTAAATATTGGGACATCGACACAAGTCTAAAATGTTTGGCTCTATACGCCACCACAATGGATTTGAAATGAAACAAACAAGATGTGCTTTAACTGCAGACTGTCAGCTTTAATTTTAGGGTATTTACATCCAAATCAGGTGAACAGTGCAGGAATTACAACAGTTTGCATATGTGCCTCCCACTTGTTAAGGGACCACAAGTAATGGAACAGAATAATAATCCTAAATCAAACTTTCACTTTTTAATACTTGGTTGCAAATCCTTTGCAATCAATTACAGCCTGAAGTCTGGAATGCATAGACATCACCAGACACTAGGTTTCATCCCTGGTGATGCTCTGCCAGGCCTCTACTGCAACTGTCTTCAGTTCCTGCTTGTTCTTGGGGCATTTCCCCTTCAGTTTTGTCTTCAGCAAGTGAAATGCATGCTCAATCAGATTCAGGTCAGATAATTGACTTGGCCATTGCATAACATTCCACGTCTTTCCCTTAAAAAACTCTTTGGTTGCTTTTGCAGTATGCTTTGGGTCATTGTCCATCTGCACTGTGAAGCGCCGTCTAATGAGTTCTGAAGCATTTGGCTGAATATGAGCAGATAATATTGCCCGAAACACTTCAGAATTCATCCTGCTGCTTTTGTCAGCAGTCACATCATCAATAAATACAAGAGAACCAGTTCCATTGGCAGCCATACATGCCCACGCCATGACACTACCACCACCATGCTTCACTGATGAGCTGGTATGCTTAGGATGATGAGCAGTTCCTTTCCTTCTCCATACTCTTCTCTTCCCATCACTCTGGTACAAGTTGATCTTGGTCATCTGTCCATAGAATGTTGTTCCAGAACTGTGAAGACTGTTTTAGATGTCGTTTGGCAAACTCTAATCTGGCCTTCCTGTTTTTGAGGCTCACCAATGGTTTACATCTTGAGGTGAACCCTCTGTATTCACTGTGGTGAAGTCTTCTCTTGATTGTTGACTTTGACACACATACACCTACCTCCTGGAGAGTGTTCTTGATCTGGCCAACTGTTGTGAAGGGTGTTTTCTTCACCAGGGAAAGAATTCTTCGGTCATCCACCATAGTTGTTTTCCGTGGTCTTCCGGGTCTTTTGGTGTTGCTGAGCTCACTGGTGTGTTTCTTCTTTTTAAGAATGTTCCAAACAATAGTTTTGGCCACGCTTAATGTTTTTGCTATCTCTCTGATGGGTTTGTTTTGTTTTTTCAGCCTAATGATGGCTTGCTTCACTGATAGTGACAGCTCCTTGGATCTCATCTTGAGATTTGACAGCAGCAGATTCCAAATGCAAATAGCACACTTGAAATGAACTTTGGACCTTTTATCTGCTCATTGTAATTGGGATAATGAGGGGATAACACACACCTGGCCATGGAACAGCTGAGAAGCCAATTGACCCAATACTTTCGGTCCCTTAACAAGTGGGAGGCACATATGCCAACTGTTGTAATTCCTACACCGTTCACCTGATTTGAATGTAAATACCCTCAAATTAAAGCTGACAGTCTCCAGTTAAAGTACATCTTGTTCGTTTCATTTCAAATTTATTGTGGTGGTGTATAGAGACAAAAATGTTAGAATTGTGTTGATGTCCCAATATTTACTGACCTGACTGTACATATACAAATTTCATAATATGACGTGGTCTCAAAAAACAGGAAATGCTCAACCCCATATGCAGTTGTGCATTTATAACCGGGGGATAAAATCCTGCACTTGTGGTCCGTTGCTAATGGCGATCCCCAGCAAGAAATGCGTACAATGGAGGATGCCCGCAGCGGACCACAAGTGCCACATAGACATCCTACACTTTTGACTATATCAATTACATCCACACATTTTGCTGCCTGGTGTAGAATGTCTATGTGGCACTTGTGGTCCGCTGCGGGCATCCTCCATTGTGCCACATAGACATCCTTCTGGTGTAGGATGTCTATGTGGCACTTGTGGTCCGCTGCGGGCATCCTCCATTGTACGCATTTCTTGCTGGGGATCGCCATTAGCAACAGACCACAAGTGCAGGATTTGCTCCCCCACTTATAAATGCACAACTGCATATGGCGTTGAGCATTTCCTGCTTTTTGAGATCACGTTATATTATGCAATTTGTAATGGTGCATTTCAGTCTGAAAAAGTCTAATTTTACTGCAATTGGTGTTAAAATGTCGCAAATCAAGAGAAATAGGCGAATAATCAAGTTGACATTTTAAAAAGTCACATTTTACAAGTGGTGTGTGCCTTTTAATATATGAGGTGAAACAAATCACCACTTTTAATTTGTAACTTTAGTATTATGTGGTGCAAATTACACCATTATTGATAAATCTCCCCCATTGTGTTGGGTAGAAACATTGAATATAGGGTAAAAATTATGATCCATTTTTTTCAATTTATTTCCCAAGTAGTGGATTTTTTTTATCCAGACTTCTCTGAAGCAAGTCTGTCTTGTGTGAATTTATCCTTAAGGTATTTACACTGCCCAATGTTTGGGCTGATTATCTGGAACAATGCATCGCTTCACCTCGACTTAATGAGCAGCCGATTGTTGAGAAGGAACGCTTCCTTCCCGACAATCGGCTGTGCCTCTCAGCATCTAAATGCAGCTTTACTTGGGCTGTCTTCCCACTATCTCAGATACCTCATTAGTAAATCTAGATACAAAAATAAAGATGGAAGAATTTACCCTCAGTGCTGGAGAAATCTTTCTTTTGTATAGAGTGATGCTTCCCTTGCTCCCATATTGCTATATACCTAGGCATTAGTGTTGAGTGTGAATATTCGAATAGCGAATTTTAATTACGAATATCGGCACTTCGAGAATTTGCAAATATTTAGAATATAGTGCTATATATTCGTAACATCGAATATTCTTTTTTTTTTGTTTATTATTTAACACAGGTGATCATCCCTTCCTTCTTCTAGCTTGTGGGACAATGAGAAGGCTTTGTCACAGCTTAGCAACATCCCTAGCAACCAATAGAAAAGTTGCCTAGCCCTTACTATTGCCGAAAATTCGCAAGTGCAAATATATTGGAGCACTCTATCTGCATATAAAGCTATTTTAATGTTCTGCTGTGCCAACCATTTTCTTCAGTCTCAGGAAACTTATACCAGCTTGAAAAATTTAGCATAAGTGACCCACACCTGTATTTCATGCTAATTGCGCGAATATTACATTGCTGATTTTCACAATCAAGAATATAATCTCAAATTCTCAAATTTGCAAATATATGATGAATATTCCACAAAATATTCGCGAAATATCGCGTATTCGAATATTGCCTCGCCACTCATCACTACTAGGCACGTCAGTCATTCAGTGTTCCAGGGAAGTTGAGTAACAAACAATTAGAAGCCATGTTTTCTGTAAACCGGATATGTTATAACATAGCTTTAATGGCAGAACAGAATTTGTAACTTGATAAAAAAGCTGATTTCAAAAACATATCTTATTATTCTAAAGAGATAATAGAGCAGAGTCATTTAATTGAGGTTACAATAAGAAGTGACCTTCAAGCTTCTTCCGTGGCTGCATTCACAAGTGACCTGTGACCTTGCATTATTATGTAACTAGCCAGTGACATCTACAACTGCTTTAGATTATTTTTAGTAGAGGGCTGTATATTAATGAGAACAGTACAGATAAAACATGGATATTTTCATGGATATTCCTACATCTTCTCAATCGTTGGGATTAGAAGTTGCAGATTTTCATGGTTGTTTTATTATTTCTAGATGCTAAACCAAGAATGTTAATGAGAACATTTCCTTCTCCATCTTTTCATCTAAAAACAATCATATTATTTAGTGTAATTGTTGACAATTCAATGTCTAAGGGTGTAAGCAGACCCTGCTAGCAGGCAAGTGCACCGAGGGCAGGCCCAAGCCCCTCTGTGCAGTCTTTCTCCTCCTGCTTCCTCTGCCAGCCCCTTGCAGGCCATGCAAGAACTAGGCTCTGTCAAGAGAGGGAAGGGCTGGTAGAGGATAGCAAGTGCACAGAGTGACTTGGACCCGCCCTTGGTGCACTTAACTGGTTATTTGCATACAGATTAAAGGCACTTTTTCTCCAGAAAGAAGCAACAGATTACTAAGTGAAAGGTGTCATTACATTCAGCTGAGCTAGCCCCTCCAAGGCCCCGCGGGAGATCTATCATGAGAGGAATTTTTTATTTAGCTTTGCAAGAGACTGTGTCGCCATAATTTAGACCAAGGTTATTAAGTGTTGCACCATGTTTGATATATTTGGTGCATCTTTCAGTCTAGCACTTCTGTCCTAAGATGTTACTGCACTTTGTTCACCACCACCTTTACTTTTAAATCAGCTCGACATGCTAGCTCAACATGCTAACCGCTACCATTTTCCTCCAATGTAAAAAGACAAAATGTTTGCACAAATAAGGCCAAACAATCACAAAGACCCTATTTTTGAAGCCCAAATTCTGGAGCATAGGGTGTGTTAAATTCCCCTAACTGTGCCTGATATGAACTTCCTTGTGACAAATTCCCTTTAAATGAGGTAGAGGTGCGACACAAGGCATGGCATATGGACAAGAGTGGCAACGTCATTGGGAGTATAGCAAACCCTGCCAACCCGTTAGTGAAAATCAAAACACCTTTTGACAGTGGTCACTGTGGGACCTAAGGCTAAGCTGAAGCTTTTTTTTATGTTGGCCTGGTATAAGAGTTGTCTGGGGTACTATAGATGGAGGAGCAGGTGCTCAGCTGTCTTATAACAGCCAGGCTACTGCTCTAAGTGAATGGGCCTGAGGGCAATTAAGGCTACTTTCACACTAGCGTTCAGGGCTCCGCTTGTGAGTTCCGTTTGAAGGCTCTCACAAGCGGCCCCGAACGTATCCGTACAGCCCCAATGCATTCTGAGTGGATGCGGATCCGCTCAGAATGCATCAGTTTGGCACCGTTTGGCCTCCGCTCAGCAGGCGGACACCCGAACGCAGCTTGAAGCGTTTTCGTGTCCGCCTGGCCGTGCGGAGCCAAACGGATCCGTCCAGACTTACAATGCAAGTCAATGGGGACGGATCCGTTGACACAATATGGTGCAATTTCAAACGGATCCGTCCCCCATTGACTTTCAATGTAAAGTCAGGAGTCCCTATTAATATACCATCAGATCAGAGTTTTCTCCAATCCGATGGTATATTTTAACTTGAAGCGTCCCCATCACCATGGGAACGCCTCTATGTTAGAATATACCATCGGATTTGAGTTACATCGTGAAACTCAGATCCGACAGTATATTCTAACACAGAGGCGTTCCCATGGTGATGGGGACGCTTCAAGTTAGAATATACTGAGAACTGTGTACATGACTGCCCATTGCCTATAGCACAGACCTGTCACTTACCAGTAGGAGGAGCTCCCGGCCGGACACAGACATCGCAGCTCTTCAGGTAAGTATAATGCTTCTATTTATTGCTAAGTAACCATGGCAGCCAAGACTGCAATAGCGTCTTGGCTGCCATGGTAACCGATCGGAGCCCCAGCGATTTAAACTGGGACTCCGATCGGTATTCTCCGCTGCCACAAATGATGGGGGGGGGTGATTTTAATTAGGGGGGGGAAGAGGGGAGGCCGCACTGGTCACAATACTTGGAATCCGCACTGGCCACCAATAAATATGGAGGGAGGGGGAGGCCGCACTGGTCATATTTAATACTGGGGAGGGAGGGAGGGAGGGAGGGGGAGGCCACACTGGTCATATTTAATACTGAGAATCCGCACTGGCCACCGATGAATATAGAGGGAGGGGGGCCGCACTGGTTACAATTAATACTGGGGAGGGAGGGGGGGCTACACTGGCCACCAATAAGTTAAATACAGGAGGGGGGGTCTGCCCCCTGCTGCCTGGCAGCATCTGCCAGGCAGCAGGGGGCAGTCATGTACAGAGTTCTCAGTATATTCTAACTTGAAGCGTCCCCATCACCATGGGAACACTTCTGTGTTTAGAATATACTGTCGGATCTGAGTTTTCCGAAGTGAAAAATCAGATCTGAAATAAACAGTTATGCAAACGGATCCGTTCTGAACGGATGCAAGCGTTTGCATTATAGGAGCGGATCCGTCTGTGCAGACACCAGATGGATCCGCTCCTAACGCAAGTGTGAAAGTAGCCTAAGCTGAGGTACCAGGCATGCTTGTGTAGATGTTGACATGCTGGACATTGCAGTGGTTCTGGGAGTGAGACCTATCCAAACAGACATAGAACAGGCTTACAATGAAAATACTCTGCAGAACCACCATAAGCAAAATAAGGTATTAAAATTGTGTAATGCGTGGTTGTATCAAGTTCTCCAGAGAATCCTTCAGTGGGCCCCGCCCCCCCCAATTAAGAATTACTTCAAAGAGTATTAAAAAAATAATAATAATAATTTGTTTTTATACTAGACAACCTCTTCAAGGTCAACATAGTACCTTTTTGTTTCTAGTATGTAGACAATAGGAGTCTCTGAAACTTTCTTTTCTCCATTCTGAACCCCTGTGAGGAAGTATAGGCTTTCCTGTCAGATGCCAGGTTGTTGCCCAGAAATAACCCATACTGGCGACAATGAGATCCAAAATAAAGTACACATCATAGACAACATGAGATACAAAGTCATAGTTAACCATAGCAGTAGTCGGTTTGAGGCACTTCGTTTGAGCACTTGTTTACTCATAGTGGTTTTCCTGGTGTTTTATAGTAATGACCTATCCTTTATATCAAACCCAATCAAATAGATTTGATAGGGTCTGACACCCAGCACCCCTGCCAATCAGGTGATTGAGGAGGCCATGTCGCTCCGGTGAGCACTGAGGCCTCCTAGCAGCTTACCAAGCACAATGTCGTCCACTGGAAAGCAGATTAGGGTGTATAGGGCCCACCAGTAAAATTCATTCTGGGTGCCCACTGCAGAGCTTCATGCAAACATTACCCGTTTACACAGCAACAGAGAGCAGTAAGAAGTTACGAGATGATTGATTATTGACAGGGGCATAGCTATAGGGGAAGCAGCTGCTTTGGGCCCCAAACTCAGAAGGGGCCTAACCAGGATGAGGACTAAAATATTTTATTGTCAGGGCCCCCTCAACATTATTATACAGTGACATTATATACAGTGACACTGTAGGAAACGGATGGAGCAGCTTCCGGGCCTCGGCTGAGAGAGCGATCTTGACGAGCCACTGGAGTGGTTGATGCACAAGAGGAGGGGGTTGCGATGAAGTTGCTGGGGGGGAGGGCCTGTTCAAAAATTTGCTGCGGAGCCCAGTCATTTCTAGTTACGCCTCTAATTATAGTTGTCTATAGTTGCAGCGACTTCAAGAAGGCGAGCCACTAGGAAATGAGGATAACCAGCTGGCCTGCCTCAGTCTCTAGAAGTCATCTCAGCCACCCGATGCATCTATAGTTATACACTGTTAAATAATCTACGCACTTTTTTTTATATGAACATAGGCTGGTTGAGGTGCTGTACATTGAATATATGTACAGTCAGGTCCATAAATATTGGGACACCGACACAATTCTAACATTTTTGGCTCTATACACCACCACAATGGATTTGAAATGAAACGACCAAGATGTGCTTTACCTGCAGACTGTCAGCTTTAATTTGAGGGGATTTACATCCAAATCAGGTGAACGGTGTAGGAATTACAACATTTTGCATATGTGCCTCCCACTTGTTAAGGGGCCAAAAGTAATGGGACAATTGGCTTCTCAGCTGTTCCATGGCCAGGTGTGTGTTATTCCCTCATTATCTCAATTACAATGAGCAGATAAAAGGTCCAGAGTTCATTTCAAGTCTGCTATTTGCATTCTGAATCTGTTGCTGTCAACTCTCAAGATGAGATCCAAAGAGCTGTCACTATCAGTGAAGCAAGCCATCACTAGGCTGAAAAAACACAACAAACCCATCAGAGAGATAGCAAAAACATTAGGCGTGGCCAAAACAACTGTTTGGAACATTCTTAAAAAGAAGGAACGCACCGGTGAGCTCAGCAACACCAAAAGACCCGGAAGACCACGGAAAACAACTGTGGTGGATGACTGAAGAATTCTATCCCTGGTGAAGAAAACACCCTTCACAACAGTTGGCCAGATCAAGAACACTCTCCAGGAGGTAGGTGTATGTGTGTCAAAGTCAACAATCAAGAGAAGACTTCACCACAGTGAATACAGAGGGTTCACCACAAGATGGAAACCATTGGTGAGCCTCAAAAACAGGAAGGCCAGATTAGAGTTTGCCAAACGACATCTAAAAAAGCCTTCACAGTTCTGGAACAACATACTATGGACAGATGAGACCAAGATCAACTTGTACCAGAGTGATGGGAAGAGAAGAGTATGGAGAAGGAAAGGAACTGCTCATGATCCTAAGCATACCACCTCATCAGTGAAGCATGTGGTGGTAGTGTCATGGCGTTGGCATGTATGGCTGCCAATGGAACTGGTTCTCTTGTATTTATTGATGATGTGACTGCTGACAAAAGCAGCAGGATGAATTCTGAAGTGTTTCGGGCAATATTATCTGCTCATATTCAGCCAAATGCTTCAGAACTCATTGGACGGTTCTTCACGGTGCAGATGGACAATGACCCAAAGCATACTGCAAAAGCAACCAAAGAGTTTTTTAAGGGAAAGAAGTGGAATGTTATGCAATGGCCAGGTCAATCACCGGACCTGAATCCGATTGAGCATGCATTTCACTTGCTGAAGACAAAACTGAAGGGAAAATGCCCCAAGAACAAGCAGGAACTGAAGACAGTTGCAGTAGAGGCCTGGCAGAGCATCTCCAGGGATGAAACCCAGCGTCTGGTGATGTCTATGCATTCCAGACTTCAGGCTGTAATTGACTGCAAAGGATTTGCAACCAAGTATTAAAAAGTGAAAGTTTGATTTAGGATTATTATTCTGTTCCATTACTTTTGGTCCCTTAACAAGTGGGAGGCACATATGCAAACTGTTGTAATACCTTCACCGTTCACCTGATTTGGATGTAAATACCCTCAAATTAAAGCTGACAGTCTGCAGTTAAAGGACATCTAGTTTGTTTCATTTAAAATCCATTGTGGTGGTGTATAGAGCCAAAAATGTTAGAATTGTGTCGGTGTCCCAATATTTATGGACCTGACTGTATGTAGTGCAGTCAATCTACTGTGTTATGTACCACTTGTGTAGGGCGTGAGGGACTAGGAGCCCACCTTGCTCAAGGGCCCACCAGAGGATTCACCTGAACCCCTGTGGGCCAGAGCCGAGCCTGATGACATCACAGCAGAATAATAATAACCATATTACTCTACACCTATGGATTAATACTGCTCTGAATTACAGGACTAGAACATTCCTGCAGATTATCGTGCGGGGGGAGGACGATAATACCTAACTCCTTGCAAGATAAAAAGATCATTAAATTGCTTCTGCCTTCCTGAACAGTTTTACCATTTTTGGTGATCATTTCTGCAGCTGCCAAGATGAAAGATGAAGAGAGGAATGCTAACCTTCTAAACATTAGCAGCTGAATCTTTTTTTTTTTCTTTTTTTCACCATCTTTCACGGAGCAAAGAGAGAAGGCAGAGATGCTAATTTGTAGACGCTGCTTCTACGTGAAATGAGGCAAAGCAATGTACTGGCTACTGTTGAGAGACCAGATATCTACCGCTGCCTACACATAAAGAGGGCCATTAAGGAGCCGTGCTTTATATCTGTTCCCCCTGAAATCATAAAGAGCGGCTACGAGCCTGACAGCGCAGACTGCAACGCTGTAAATTCAACTTCCTTGCTGGTCACTGTAAAAGTTACTATGGCCAAAGCCCATATACATTTCACAAAGTAATCCTGCTTAGAAGGTGGTATCATATTTATACACAGCGGGGTGTGCACATGTCCATAACTCATAATGCAGAATGCGAAGTATCTCGAAATAAAATCTTATTGTAAATGGAACCATGACCCCTTGGCAGACAATAGGCCTTCATATGCTTTGCAGCTAAGCAGACGCTGAGGAATGTTGCTTGGAAGTGATAGCTACTGTCGATGTGATATTTAGGGCTTATTCATGAAGTATCTGGCAGAAAATAAAAGAATTTCCTCTTCTAGCATATGCTAAAGAAGGATGTGGTCCCTTGCCCGCTCCTCCTCTACTGATTTTTTGCAAATAGCAAAACATAAGAGACAGTTGTTCCTGGCTGTCCCGCTGCCTGTCATGGCTGTCAGTAGAAAGCCTGTGAGTTATTGCTTTTCCAGATGTGAGAGATTTCCAAGCTGCCTTAAACTGCCTGCGGTTTGTGGTGCTGTACTGTAGAGCGGGGAGAAAACGAGATTAAACTTCAGCTCATCATCGGTGCAATCTGCAAAGATCACACAGAGGACTAATAATCACAGCTTCTTCATTCCCGAGCTGAACTGTCGAGCCCGGCGTTTTGGTTCTAGGGTTATGTCACTTAAAGCTCCATGGTTGGCAGTAATTAAGGTCACACAATGTTTGTGATAGGACAGAAATACAAATGTTAAACACTATGCAATGCGTCTACATCTGCTTAGAATTTAATGGGAGAACGCAGCAAGGGACCTGCCATTTCATTTTAAAGGGGAATTGATGATTTTTCGAAGGCATATCACTCCTGTTAGCATAGAGTAAAAGAAATCAGAAACCAAGCGAGGAAATCCACATGTAGTTTTCTCTCTTTATTTTCTGTTTCTCTGTTAAAGGGGTCTTCTGGGAGTTTAAAGGGGTTGCGCACATTTGGTGGAGTGGCAAAAACCCCTCCTGGGCAGACCTGCGAAGTGAAGCATATTTACCTGCTTTCTGATGCTGGCACATATATGTATGGCACATAATCGCTGCAGAAAAATAAACCAAGACTGTCAGGAATCATTAGAGCATTAGTCATACTAAACATTTAAAGTCCTGGAAAAGTCCTTTGAGCTTATCCTGTAAAAGGCATTTCCTCACCTGCTAAAGCCCTAACTGCTCTAGCGCTGATGCTCTAGTTATAGCTGACAGTCTTTGTATGCTTCTTCAGCAGCAATGACATCACGATAAGCCGTATGACCTCTGCTGCCAGTCATTGGCATCAGCGGTGTTGTGCCACCCATGCTAGCATCCCCACTGAGGCCATTGATTGGCTGCAGCAGTCAAATGGATGTATGATACATCATCGCTGCAGAAAAGTAAACCAAAACCATCAGGACCACAGGGGTGGACACAGACAGCAGAGGGCCCCTGTGCAAAGAATGTGCCTGGGCCCCCCACCCCCATGCCAAATTCTCAACTTAACCTATTCCATCCTAACATTACATACAGCAATACAAAACATACGGGGTAAGGCTACTTTTACACCTGTGGCACTAAGATCCAGCCATCTAATCCGGAAGAAAATGCAAGGAATCGGCTGGACACAAACTATGGCATGCAGTGGTTTGTGTCCTGCTGATTGTCTGCATTTTTGCCAGATTGTGGCCAGATCTCTGCCATACCCTGTTATAGTTAATGGGGCCAGCGGGCATTCCGTCTGCATCCAGCAGTGCCTGATCCAGTGAACTCCGGCAGGCTGTTCTCAGCTGGAACAGCCTGCCAGAATCTCTAATGCAGATGTGAAGGTAACCTAATACAGCGCCACATACCTTTTGCATCCAGTGACGTCTCCTCTTTCTTCATCTTCTCCATTCAGACCAGACCACCATGATGATGTCACGGCCTCGGTGTGTGCCGCGACATTTTCGCCGCGCATGCTGGTTGCCGGTGGCAACTTGTTTTTATGCATGTGCGTGCGCTTTCCCTTTTAGGATGTTTCCTTTCCCTGCTTTGGTGTGCACAGAGTTAAGGTGTGCTTGGCAGGTGTGGTGGGTGTGACCTCAGGCCTCCTATATGTTGGTGTGGAGGAGCCTGAGTGTCAGTTTGGTTTGTTTGTAAGCTTGGTGTGGAGCTCTGCTCCTGGGCTGAATGATACTGTCTGTGTGAGCTATCCTTATTTGTTATTTTGTATATCTTGCTTTGTCTGTTGTCCCCTCCGGTGTGTTTCTGTCATTCCTCCCCCCACCTGGTGTATGTAGTTATGGTGCGGGTTTTGCTTGGAGGTTTGATTGTTGTATGAGGCTCCGAAAGGGGCGGCCTTTCCCGGAGGGGTTTAAGCGAAGACTCGCCTGTGGGCTTTTCCAGCTTGGAGCTACCTTCCATCATGGCTACGGCAGGTAAGTGAGGATTGCATAGTTATGTTACTGTGTAACTTACCTCCCGCACTGTTTAGCCCATGGCCTTCTATCCTGCTTGCCACTGGGCCGTTTGGTCTCTGCCCTGTCATTAGGCTTAGGGCTTTGTAGGGATAGTAGGGTCAAAGGTTGGTGAGCATGAGCCCCCTTACCTTCTGAGGCGGCTCATGCGGTAGGAGTCTAAGGTGAGTTCAGGGTTGTGCTAGGTGGTGACCTGCTCCCTGTTCCTTCCTATCTGGCATTGCAGTCTTTGCCTTTGCACGGTGGGGGGTTTTCCCCACTCCCCTTCGTGACAGATGATTTCTTTCAGCCATCTCTCGTCTCTACAGAGTTTGACAAACAGACATCTTAGATTCCTACTTTTTTATCATCCTCCCACCTTCTCAACATTAGTGTTGGGTGCGAATATTCGAATCACGAATTTTCATAGCGAATATCCCCACTTTGAGAATTTGCAAAGATTTAGAATATAGTGCTATATATTCGTATTCTCGAATATGCTAGATTTTTTTTCCATCAGTAACCTCCCTTCTTGCTTGTGGGCCAATGAGAAGGCTGCAATGTCTTTGCTTGAGCTTAGCAACATCCCTAGCAACCAATAAGAAAGTTGCCTACCCCTTACTATATAAGAACCTCCTCAGCAGCCATTTTCTGTAGTTTTATTGAGACCTGAGAGAGAGAGACAGCAGTGACATTGCTGTGCTCTGTGCTTTACTGTTTAATTACATTAGTTAGTTAGTTAGTTAGTTAGTTAGTTAGTTACTTAGCTTTTAATAGTCAGTGTAGGTTAGATTGTGTGTAGCTGATAGGTTCTGCTGTCCATACATACAGTGCCTTGCAAAAGTATTCACCCCCTTCACTTTTTTTGTGTTTTGGTGCCTCACAACCTGGAATTAACATGGATTGTTTGATGATTTGCATCATTTAATTTACAGAACATGCCCACAACTTTGAAGATGTTTGTATTTTACTTTATTGTGAAGCAAACAACAAATAGTCAATACTTTGTAGAGCCACCATTTGCGGCAATCACAGCTCCAAGTCACTTTGGATAAATCTTTATGAGCTTGCCACATCTTACCACTAGGATTTTTGCCAATTCCTCCTTGAAAAACTACTCCAGCATCTTCAAGTTAGATGGTTTGCGCTTGTGAACAGCAATCTTTAAGTCTGACCACAGATTTTCTATTGGATTGAGATCTGGGCTTTGTCTAGGCCATTCCAACACATTTACATGTTTCCTCTTAAACCACTCATTGAGGTCATTGTCCTGCTGGAAGGTGAACCTCCGTCCTAGCCTCAAATCAAGCACAGAGTGGTGCAGGTTTTGCTCAAGAATATCCCTGTATTTAGCACCATCCATCTTTCCCTCAACCCTGACCAGTTTCCCAGTCCAGGCTGCTGAAAAACATCCCCACAGCATGATGCTGCCACCACCACATTTCACTGTGGGGATGGTGTTCTTTGGGTGATGTGATGTGTTGGTTTGCGCCAGACATAGCGTTTTCTTTGATGGCTGAAAAGTTACATTTTAGTCTCATCAGACCAGAGCACCTTCCTCCATACATTTTGGGAGTCTCCCACATGCCTTTTAGAAAACTCACAATGTGCCTTTTTGTTTTTTGCTGAAAGTAATGGATTTCTTCCGGCCACTCTGCCATAAAGCCCAACTCTATGGAGCGTACGGCTTAGCTTATTGTCGTCCTATGTACAGATACTCCAGTCTCTGCTGTGAAACTGTGCAGCTCCTCCAGGGTTACCTTAGGTCTCTGTGCTGCCTTTCTGATTAATTCCCTCCTTGTCCGGTCCGTGAGTTTTGGTGGGCGGCCGTCTCTTGGCAGGTTTGCTGTTGTGCCATGTTCTTTCCATTTGGTTATGATAGATTTGATGGTGCTCCTGGGGATCATCAAAGATTTGGATATTTTTTATAACCTAACCCTGACTTGCACTTCTCAACAACATTACTTGTTTGGAGAGTTCCTTGGTCTTCATGGCAGTGTTTGGTTAGTGATGCCTCTTGCTTAGGTGTTGCAGCCTCTGGGGCCTTTCAAGGTGAATATTTGTAATGACAGATCATGTGACACTTAGATTGCACACAGGTGGACATCATTTCACTAATTATGTGACTTCTGAAGGTAATTGGTTGCACCAGAGCTTTTTATGGGCTTCCTAACAAAGGGGTGAATACATACGCACATGCCAATTTTCTGTTTTCTATTTCTAAACAATAGTTTTATTTATATATTTTTCTCATTTTACTTCACCAACTTAGACTATTGTGTTCTGATCCATCACATAAAATTCAGATTAACAAAACATTGAATTTAAGGCTGTAATGTAACAAAATACAAAAAAGGTCAAGGGGGGTGAATACTTTTGCAAGGCACTGTACATGCTACAGACATAGTGCTGTAATGTCACAAGTTCACAACAATATTTAGTGCACCAATCAGTAATATGTAGTCAGACCTGCTAAAAGTTGCACGGATTGCACAAAAATATGCGCATCATTAATTTCCGATTTGCGCAAATCGCGAATATATTGGAGCACTCTAACTGCATATAAAGCTATTGTAATGTTCTGCCGTGCCAACCATTTTCTCCAGTCTCAGGAAACTTCTAGCAGCTTGAAAAATGTAGTAACAGTGACCCACGCCTGTATTGCGCATGCAGTATGCGCATATTACATTGCTGATTTTCACAATCAAGAAAAAGATCGCGATTTTGAGACTTCGTGAATATATGACGAATATTCGCCCAAATATTCACAAAATATTGCAAATTCAAATATTTCCCCTGCCGCTCATCACTACTCAACATCCCATCATGCACCCCCAATACTGAGACGCTGTGCTCCCCAAAATTATAATGTAGAAACAGATAAACCCCCTGAAAATACTAGTTAGACACAGATAGTGCCCCCTTCAATAATTATTGGAACACAATGCTCTAAAAATAACTGCACCCAGCATATAGTGTCCCCCACACTAATAGTGTAAAAATAATGTCCCCCAAAAAGAACTGTGCTAAGCTGATACTGTGCCAGGGTGCCCCCACAGTGATGGTGCTCCCCAAAATTCCAACAATAGTAATAATTCTGTGCCAGAGTGCACTTAGTAGTAATTGCCCCTACAGTGCCCCCAACAGTAATTGTGCCCCAGAAGTAAGAATGCTCCCATAGTCCCCCAGTTGTAATAAAGCCCACCATAATGCCCCTGGTAGTAGTAATTATCTTTATTGCCCTTCAGCACTACTATATTTCATGCTACAATCTTTTAGACTTGAAAAAGGAGTACTCTTACTCCGAAACGCATTGTCACCTGATCAAAAATAAATACCTTTTTAAAAGACGTCATTCACAATTGTGGTTTTTGCGACAAGAGTATATATTGTGTACGACCCCAGTACACAGCTTTTTACAATTCTCTTTATAATGTGTGACAGTAGAAAAATCCCCCCTAATACTGTGCACCAGTACAAAAAATGCCCCGTTGTGTGGCAGTAAAAAAAAAAAACTCCCCTTAGTGCCCCCAGTAGAGCCAATGTCCCCAGAGTGCTCTCATGTGTTCCAATGACTCGTTCTGTGTGCCACTACAAAAAACACTTTTAGTGCCCCCGGTTGAGCTTAGGTGCCCATAGTACCCCCATAATTTGTGCCAGTATAAAATACTCCTATATAGTGCCCCCAAAATATGCCCCCATAGTGCTCCTCCATGTCCCCATTGTGCCCTCCATAATGTGCCAGTATAAAATGCCCCTATAGACTGCCCCACATAGATGCCCCCATAATGCTGCTCTCCGTCCTTCCCCATAGTGGCACCAAAATGGGTTCCAGTATTAAATGCCCCTATACAGGGGGCGTTGCTAGGTCAAAACATTTGGGGCCTGGGCCCCTGATGTTTTGTCCTAGGCCCCGAATGTCCTGCCTGCCAGCTAGACACAACTGTATTGCAGTCCTCAGGATGGCAATACAATTGAATCTAATGCAGTGGAAGATCTAAAGGACCTGTGGTGACATCACAGATCATGTGACCAGTAAAACAAGCATTAGTTGAGAAGGACCTGCCATGATGTCACCATCATGTGACCAGTGCAGGGGAGGATGGCAGTGAAGAGGAGACATCTTGGGGGAAGAAGCTGTGGTAATGTCTGCTACAGGAGGAGAGGTAAGTGAAGGGAGAGACAGAGCAATGCTGGGAGTTGTAGTTATTTAACTGGGACTGTATTTTAGGGCTGAAGGGAGGGATTTTATTTACATGGGACTGTGTGTTGGAGGTGGCTGGGGAGGGGGGTCATGTTATTTACATGGGACTGTATGTTGCAGGGGGCTGGGGGAGGGTGGGATGTTATTTACATGGGACTGTGTGTTGGAGGTGGCTGGGGAGGGGGTCATGTTATTTACATGGGACTGTATGTTGCAGGGGGCTGGGGGAGGGTGGGATGTTAGTTACATGGGACTGTACACACCCCATAGTGCTCCCCTCACTTCTCCATAGTGCCCCCCATAATGTGTGACAGTATATAGGGCCCCCAGTAGATGCCCCCATAGTGCTCTTTTTCCCCCACTTCTCCATAGTGCCCACGTAATGTGTGCCTGTATATAGGGCCCCCAGTATATGCCCCCATAGTGCTCCTTTCTCCCCACTTCTCCATAGTGCCCCCATAATGTGTGACAGTATTTAGGGCCCCCAGTAGATTCCCCCACAGTGCCGCCCCATAATATGTGCCAGTGTATAGGGCCCCAGTAGATGCCCCCATAGTGCTCCTCCCCTCCCCTTCTTCATAGTGCCATCTATAATGTGTGCCAGTATGTAGGAACCCCAGTAAATGCCCCCATAGTGCCCCCCATAATATGTACCAGTATATAGGGCCCCCAGTAATGCCCCCATAGTGATCCTTCCTCCCCCTTTCTCCACAGTGCCCCCCCATAATGTACCAGTATATAGGGCCCCCGTCCCTCTTTTTGCCATACTATACTAAAATTAATGAGAACAATAAACTCACATACTTACCTCCATGCTGCTTTCAGTGATGTGATTCAGGCCTCTTCCGGCCTGTGTCCCACGCTGTACAGCTCAGGCAGCACGATGTCGTCATTGCGCCGCCTGCATCCGCTTCTGATAGGCTACAGGCACTAAGCCTGCAGCCTATCAGACAAACGGGCACTGGAGACACCTCTCCCCTGCCCCGCCGCACCATTCATCTGTATTGCTGTCCTGAGGACGCCAATACAGATAAATATAGAGATGAGCGCTTCCACAATGGAAGAGCTCATCTCCACTCCTGTGACCGTGTGCAGTCGAACTGGCTGCACAGGCGGTATGTGCGCCCCTGAAGGACCATAAGAGCATTGGTCACACTACTGTCATACTAGTCATACAAATTTTTAAACTCCTGGAACACCTATAAGGCAGAGTAGACCGTGATCTAGCTTTCTGAGAACTGTGAGCCTGTTGAAATTACTGTTATTACTGATTGCAAATCATTTTTCATTTTAGAGGGGTTGTCACATGAAAAAATATTCTACATTTTTTAAACCAGCGCCTAGATCTAAATAATTTTGTAACTGAATGTAATAAAAAATTTTGTATAGCCAGTGAGCTATTCAATAAAATGTATCTGAATAGCGCCACCTGCCATTTCTTATTTTCCTTATCTCTCTGTCCACCGCAGTAACATTGCTCAGGTGGACGCACATGCTCCATTCCATCCTTCAACTCTCAACAGCCATATCTACTTTAAAAAGTTGTAACAGTTACAGGGAGAGAGAGCTGCAGAAGAAAGGACGTGTCACCCTGAGCTGTGATAGGGAGAGAGCTGCAGAAGAAAGGACGTGTCCCCCTGAGCTGTGATAGGGAGAGAGCTGCAGAAGAAAGGACGTGTCCCCCTGAGCTGTGATAGGGAGAGAGCTGCAGAAGAAAGGACGTGTCCCCCTGAGCTGTGATAGGGAGAGAGCTGAAGCAGAAAGGACATGTCCCCCTGAGCTGTGATAGGGAGAGAGCTGAAGCAGAAAGGACATGTCCCCCTGAGCTGTGATAGGGAGAGAGCTGAAGCAGAAAGGACATGTCCCCCTGAGCTGTGATAGGGAGAGAGCTGAAGCAGAAAGGAAACACCAACTGAGCTGCCAGCTTGAAATAAATCAAGCAGAGCAATTAGAGTAATGAATGAGGAGATCTCTGGATCCATGTGAGGTACAGGGCTGTTTTTTGGAGCTTTGTTGTAAAGAGATTGTTATTATGCATAGAAGAAAAAACTATAGCCATAATGCTCCCTTAATAATATAATGTTTTTATTAAATATCCTTTAAAAACAACATTCAATGCAAATGATCCACCAATGTATACTAAGGACGGCTATACAGATGCTTTACCTACTACAATTCATGAGCATCCTGGGATGCAATAATAACACATTTAACAGTGCTAAAAATATGTAGTAATAAAGTAAATAATACAGTTTTGGGATAGATTGATCTCGGTTATGATTTTTGTCATGATCTATGACAAAGTATTGTATGAAGAATCAAAGGGGTCGTCATGTACTATATGATGTCTGATTTTCATTTTTTACATTAATCATGGAGATTCTTATTGAATTCCACTGATGTGTTTTTCCATGTCAAAAATAGTTTTTTGAATAAGTAAAAAAAAATATATTTTCAGAATAAGGGCAAAAGGCAAGCATTCTACGTCTCTAAGATGTTACACCAGTACAGTGTAGGGAACAAACATGGTGTGATCAGTCCAAAATATAAAGTAATTATAAATAAGCGTATGAAAACGCCCCATAAATGGTATTGTTCTCAAAATAATCTACATCACCTGTGATGTCACATTGTACAATAGGCCAGTAGCAGACCTACAAGTATTCTCAATACTGTATTATACTACACCAGCTGTCTCTACATGAAGCCTTCTGAGCCTGAAAATACGGAATAAGAAGGTGCGAGGGGAAATACATAATAAGATAATGTATAATGTCTCCTATTGTATAATGAGATCTAGATAGGCAAAGAGTCTGCACAGCTGGTCCCATATTACGTGTCTGAAGCAATATATACTGGAGAATATACATTCAAGTTTGGTTCTTCTATGGATCAACCAGTAATCAGGAAAATGAAGGTAAAACCATGAAAGGAATTAGATCCCTAAATTTGACCTGCCATATATAAAAGTGGTACCACTATCAGACCTGGCCTTCCTTAGATTTTCTAACTCAGCCTCACAACACAAAGGGACAATTAGATGATTTTGTACAGGATTAAAAGGCATGTTCAGGATTACAACTTGGTTGCTTCCTTCCAGAAATGGCACCACAACTGTCCATAGGTTGTGTCTGCTTTTGCAGCTGAACTTCATTTGTATAGGGCTGGACTGCAACGCTATACACAACCTATGGGCAGATGTGGAGCTTCTCAATGTGGTCTAGAAGAAAGCAGCCTTGTCTTCATCCTCTATAATCCCTTTAATCCTCTTCTGAATGTTCATGTTTTATGTGCCTCACAAGAAAAAATTCATAACCTTGGATAAAGCTAAATTCACACAACAATTACCCATACACTTGGCAGTATACTTCTATAGATTACAAATAGATCCAGGCAGGGGAGATGTATCAAACTGGTGTAAAGTAGAACTGGTTTAGTTGCCCATAGCAACCAATCAGATTTTTTAAAAGGAGCTGTGAAAAATGAAAGGTGGACTCTGATTGGTTACTATGGACAACTAAGCCAGTTCTACTTTACACCAGTTTGGTGAAGATCTGTATGAAGGAATGGCGTTTTTTTAAGGAGTTAGGTAGGTTTACATCTGGATATCTTTTTATATACACCCCACAAAACTATAAAGGCTATAAATATCCACCTTCACAACCAATATTTTGGCCACTTGCTGATTGTCCATGAATTATGTATGTTTGGCAAATATTTTTTGCACAGACGTTTTAAAATGTCCTTGCAGAGACCACAGCTGTGTAAAATAAAGACCACAAAGTGTAAAAAAAAATAAAAAATAAAAACAAAATAAAAAATGTAAATAAAAAGCTGTCAACACACACCATGCCACAGCTTCTAGCCCCACCCCCAGATACCATACCCCATATATTAAAATTACTGTTATGGAAAGGGGACATACTTAAAAAAATTTAAGTTGCATGTTGTGCTATTAACAAAAAAACATTTTTACAAAAAGTTAAAAACTGACTATTTTCCCCATTTTTTTTTTTTTACATTTTCCTGGTTATTAAAAATAAAAATCTAAAATACTAAAATAAAAATAACACAAAATAAAACCCTATAACACCAAAAAAGGTGCAAAAATTATTTACATAACCAAACGGAAAGCAAGGTTATGGCTTTCAAAGACACATGCACTAAGAAATGAAATGAAGAGTGAAGTAACTTTGCAAATAGTATTAAAAAAATTGATATTGTTTCATTTCTACAGGTTGTCTGCAAAGCTATGTGTCTCCATGGTAACAGACTGCAATCATACTACAGGGTGGGCCATTTATATGGATACACCTTAATAAAATGGGAATGCGCCGTATGGTATGGTGTGGTATATGGGTACATGGTATGGTATGGTGTCGTATATGGGTACATGACCCTCTTTCTATTGAAAAAACAAAAGTTGGATTCAAAATGGCCGACTTCAAAATGGCCACCATGGTCACCACCCATCTTGAAAAGTTTCCCCCCTCACATATACTAATGTGCCACAAACAGGAAGTTAATATTACCAACCATTCCCATTTTATTAAGGTGTATCCATATAAATGGCCCACCCTGTACATTGCATTCCCTACTTTTAGTTAAAGGGGTTAGAACTAGAGTAGAGCAACAAGTACTACAGGGCAAAATCGAGGCAAATCCAATAAAAAGGAGTCACGTCAAAGTCAAAGGTAAGTCCAGAAGAAGTGGTCAGGATGTCAAAATCAAAGAACATCCACAGGGAAAACTAGCACAACACTGGAACCAGGTAGAAAGTGTAATAACTAGCACACAATTCTAAGAAAACCGGGCTATGTAGCCAGGCTTGGATTACTAAGGCTACTTTCACACTTGCGGCAGAGTGATCCAGCAAGCAGATCCGGCAAAACATATGCAAACTGATGGCATTTGTAAGACTGATCAGGATTCTGTCCGAAAAATGCATTGAAATGCCGGATCCGTCTTTCCGATGTCATCCGGAAAAATGGATCCGGCATTTATTTTTTTCACCTTTTTTTTGGATCCGGCATTCCGGTATTTTGGCACTAATAGATTACAATGGAAAAAAATGCCGGATTTCAGGCAAGTCCAGTTTTTTTGGCTGGAGATAAAACCGTAGCATACTGCATCTTTGTCCTTATCAGTCAAAAAGACTGAACTGAAGACATCCTGATGCATCCTGAACGGATTGCTCTCCATTCAGAATGCGTGGGGATAAAACTGATCAGTTCTTTTCAGGTATAGAGCCCCTAGGACGGAACTCTATGCCGGAAAAGAAAAACACAAGTGTGAAAGTACTCTTAGTTAGCAATTACTTTTACAAAACACCCTTAAAGCTCCAGGATGATTTACTCTTACCAAGCAGCATCTTCTAGGTATGAAAGCTACGGCAGAGGAACAGCCTGCCAGAGCTCATCATGTCCAGCAGATCTGGAAATAGCTGGAGCACTGCCAGGCCCCATTGACTATAAAAAGGGAGGTGATAAATCTTCCCAAAGAGTAACTATACTTTCTAAAAAGTTTTGATTTGTCATATCAAAGGTTTTGATTGGTGGAGGTCTGAGTGCTGAGACACCGGACGGTCATAAATGCAAGTAGTTAGTAGAGATGAGTAAAGTTCTTAAAATTTCAATTTGGTTGCTTAGCCGAATTTTCCCCCAAAAATTGCTTCCTGACGAATTACTTCATGAAGCTCACTTCTTTCTAGCGGGCGCAATGATGGGGAGCGGTGATTATTGAACCCAGCAGATGTCACGTTCATTGCTGATCGCGGTATCTGAGATTAACATTAAAGCCTTTCAGGGATTAATCATTAAAAAAATAAATTGTGCTTACCTTACCCATTTGAGCGCGAAAAAGCCGCCACGGACATCCTGCTTGAAGATTTAGCTCAAAATCTCACTCGGCCAGTGTGGTGACATCATACATCACTGCACACAAGATTTCACGTGGGATCTTCAAGCAAGATGGTCGCAGCGGTCTCTTTACGCTCAAATAGATGAGGTGAGTATAATTTTTGTTTTCATTTTTACTGCCATTTCAGGGGAAATTGCTTCGTTGACACATAAGCACAAGGAAATTCGGCTTCGTGTTGAATCAAATTTCTCTGGAAATTCGGATCAAAATCCTCTTCGAATACTTTGATTCGCTCAACACTAGTAGTTAGTAATGCTCAGCTGACTGCTGTCTCTCCTCACAGCTGAAGATGGAGGTGAAAAATGAAATTGGCCCCAATAGAAATTCTATTAGAACACTTTCAGTCCTATCTTCAGCAGTGAGGAGGGACAGCTGAGCACTTCTTGTTCCTCAATTTAGTGAAGCACCTAGATCCCACTCATCAAAATCTTTGATATGTCACTATGACATAGTACATTTTTAGTATTTGTAGTTGCGCTTTAATGGTAAAATTCTGGCTGCCTGCAATTTCCACTAGGGTGAGCCGAGTTGCTTATTGCACACAGCTTATACATTCAACTTCTTGCATACTGTGAATACTGAGTTCAGTGGATAATCAGTATTGCAGTAAGCACTTAAGCTCCCCCTAGTGGTGGCTGAAGAAAGCCAACATTTTAGTATTTAACTTTAATCTGAGGATTTCAGGCCATGCATGAGGACATGTGAGTGCAGCTTCCACAGAGATAAATTATGCACATCATTTTAAAGGGGTATTCCCATCACAGACAATGGAGGCATATCACTAGAATACTGTATGCCCCCATTGTCTGATAGGTGCAGGTTCCACCTCTGTTGCCCACACCTACACAAAGAATGGAGTGGGAAGAGTGGTGGCTGGGGTCCGGTGAATGGGAGCGCACTGCGCTTACGTGGCCACCGCTCCTATTCATTTCTATGGGGCGACCCGCACCTATCACACAATGGAGGCATATCCTAACGATATGCCCCCCATTGTCTGTGATGGAAAAACCCCTTTAAGTAAAATGGTGTTCAGAGTTGAAAATTCGTTTTAAGCCCCTATCTTCACAAAATGGACAAACACTGTTCTGAAATGCAAAACTTCTTTACCTGTGAACACATTTTCAGTGTTTGTCCCATGCCTTGGAGTTATGCTAATGCAATTTGGATATGGGATTGAATCTTTCATTTTGCAGGATGTATAAAACCATTTTCTGCCTTACAATGCAAGGTTCTGCCAGTGACGTGCTGTGTGGCTGAACCTCCTTTTCTATCCCCGATTCTATAGTTATACGTAATACATTTATATTTTTACAGAAATGCCTTACTGAATGTGCATTTACTATTTACCGGACCATTCATTGCAAATTGTGTTGGCTCAAGATATATCTTTCTCATCAGTATTTTTGCTGATTTTTTACTTTTAAATTCCACACTGCATTATTGCTGGAGATCCAAGGTTTTATTTATATGCTGCAAATAATTATAAAGAGCTGTAGAAATCTTCATGTGACTTGTGCAAATTGCTGATTTATTTCTCCTGCATCAGGAAGTATTCCCCCAGTGAGAGTTATTGTATTGTGTTCTGAGGGTTCTAAAAATCGTTACAAATCTTCTGCTGTGTGCCGCTTTAACCTCACTTTTCATGATTTCTTCCCTGCTTCTCAATAACCCACAATTTTCTACATCTTAATGTAAATTTCTGTAACAGTATATAAAAGCAATTGTAATAAAAGGAATGTATAGATAGATTTAAAGCTGTCAGGCAATGATAATATACACAGTGAGATCGACTGTATTTTAATGTGAAATATTATGTCCTAGAGTTTATTTAGGAGAAAATATTTTCTAGTAAATGTGATTCGTTTTGTGCACCAAAGTTCACAACTTGGACCATTACGTAACGTTTAATTGAGTGCAAATCCGTGAAATGTGAGTAAAAGACGGTGCCCATCCTTAAAAAGGCCCTCTCACCTCTCCTGACATGTCTGTTTAAGGCTGCTTTCACACGTGCGTTGTCAATTCCAGTATTAATATCCAACAAGGGATCTCAATACCGGAATTAAACGGATCAATTTTGATTTTGCACATCAGGATGCATCCGTTCTGTTAGGAGGCGGTTGTGAGAAATCAAAACGGAAAAAAAAACAGATCTGTCACTAATGGATCCATCGCCATTGACTTACATTGTTTTCAGTGCGGATCCGTTTTTTTTTCCGTTTTGTGCAGAGGTTTTGTGTCCGGTCACAAAACAGAATGCTGCCGGAATGGAAGACATCCTCTTTCCATTTAGAATCCATGGCGACCAAACTAAAACATTTTTTTTTTCCGGTATTGAGATCCTCTTCCGGATCTCAATACTGGAAAACAACAACGCAAGTGGCGAGAAATTAGCCTTAGTAACTACTGGCATCTCCTTCGTAATAAGAATTCTGGAGCACCTATTCTTAGGACTCTGTGTTGTGTTATTCCTTTATTATTCCTTCTAGAAGCCTATGAACAAATTGGCAGCAGTCTGCAATAAAGGTACTAGTTCGGGGTGCGCCCCTGCTCAGTCTGACACTGATAGCACTGATTGGATAGCGTCAGACTGTGCAGGGACACAACCCAAATTGGTAATACCCAGTTGGACCTTTATTGCGGACTGTCAGCAATTTATTCATAACTTTTAGCAGGAATAATAAAGGAGTCTGGATGCTCCAGAATTGTATTTACATGGAGAATTTTAAGTATTAACTAAAACGGACATATGGGTCACAATGGTGATCTGCTGATTATGGGTGGCAGGTCTAATGGATGAAGTTCTCCGTGTGATCAGATGTTATTCCCATGGGAAAGCTGCAGGAGTTGTTTGGGACTTTGTTGCAATTAGCATTTTAAGTTTACAATGCCGCCATTGCAGTTTTCCAAAAAGGGGGGAGAGGAGGGCAGAGAGGGGCCTGGCACATTTATCATCTTTTAAAACTTTTTGCATGAAATGCCCCTCTCCTCTCCAGAAAATAAGATTAATTAAAAAGGTAGACATAGTTTATTAATGTAAAATATAACAGCAATTCACATTTATTGAATAGAATAAAATGCTGTACAATTTTCAATGAGAAAAGACTCTTGTAATGAAATTATCCGAGTACCAAGCAATAACTTTACAATTATTTCCCCGAATACAGCATCAATGTTTTACTGTAGTATTACATTTTATTTGCCGAAAATATTGCATCTATTATGACAGCGTTTATTATTATGCATCTTTTATTTCCTCAAATCAATGGGAAGAATGATACTCCCATAATCCAGACAATTCACTTAACTGCATTCATTTCAGATAATATTGAATGCGAAATTGACAGACTGGTAAAAATGTTGCAAAATGAATCAATGCAATTAATCAACACGCAATTTGTTAATTTTCCCTCATCACAAGTTTTACAATCAGTCATAGCTCATTAGTGCTACCTCATTTCAATAGTTGAATGAATGAATTTCATTAGCACAGCCACTCAATAAACATTTATTCAGGAGATCCAATAAAGAAACAATGCTGTTATCCGCCATCATAAAGACTTAATCTTAGACTAAGCATGTAAGCATGTGAGATACTGCAATCATTTACAAGTAGTTAAACATATGGAGTTAAACACATCGATGCAAAGAATGCTAGGGGCGACTTCACGGAGCAGTGCTGCTAGGAGGCTTCATCGCTACAGGGCGAGGTCAATTTGCATGATGCACCCACCATCGGACTAATTAGCGATTAACTGCTTAGTGACGTACCCGGCATGATACGGACGAGTATTATGTTACATGCCTTGTTGCTCATCCTTCATCTGTTCAGTAAGGGTACATTCAATCGACGGTGGAAAATGGCCGTGGTGTGGACTTTTTTTTAAAAAGTCATCATACAGACATTTTCAGAGCCGTTGTAGGATATGTGACTACTCACATGGTCGTGTTTTTAATGGCCAGTGAATAGCCAGTGTCAAACTATAAAACATGTCGTATTTGATGGATTCCATCAAAATCAATGGGCTCGTTGATAATGGCCGTTTAGATGGAAGTGCACCCGTCTAATGGCTATTAAAAATTTGTATGCAGTGACCTACACGGGGAGAGCTGGGAGGAGGGGAGTGGTAGTGGGTGCACTCACAGGGGTGGTAGGGGTTCACAGTGGCTGTCCTCACTCCAACTCTCCCTGGTGCCGTGCAGTGAATGAAGGGCGCACCCTTTCTTCCCTCAGGACGCACCATGTGGCTTTTATGGGCTTCTGCCTGTTCTTAACTGTATTGCCCTTGATGTTAGGTGGATGGATGCAAGCAGGGGTGTAACATTTAGCAGTAAATTAACCTTTGCAGTAATCGACCGGGTCACTGCAGGTACATCAACGGTGAGAAAAAAAATAATCCTCACCTATGGCACATGCGGGAACACTTGCTGCGCACTGGAGGCTGCAGGACCTAGCGCACTCAGCATCACGATATCACATGATCATGCTGGAAGCATAAGGTCATGCTGCCTCCAGTGGAGAGTGAGTATTCCTACAAGTGTGGTATTTTGTGTCTTTTTTTTATTATTTGTTGGCCCTATCTATACTAGGAGCCATTTTTCATTTTGGGGGCACAACTGGTGGCTATTATCTATACCGGAGGCACAACTGGGGGTTATTATAGATACAGGCAGGGGCGTAACGATCGCGGTCGCAGGGGGTGCGACTGCGACCGGGCCCGGCGGGGGGAGGGGGCCCGCTGTACTAACATGTAATGAAGAGCTGTGACGGGGCCCGGCATGAAGTACAGTGACAATGCCAGCCCCGTCAGGGCGCTCCATTACACGTTTAATATTATGAGGCAAGGTGGGGGAGGTTTGCGCAGAGAGGGGGAGGAGGAAGAGGGGGGACGCGCGCACTCACTCATATACACTCGGCCCGGCAGTTCTTGTCACTGCCGGGCTGTCTCCAGATCATCAGTGAAGCAGGAGCTCTAGCGCTCCCTCTGCTTGCCGCACATCGCGCTGCTGGCTGTGGGAGGAGCTCTGAAGGCCCGGGAAACTGCCTTCAGTACAGCCAGCAGCGCGATGTGAGTGTGGCAGTGAAACATCAGGGAAGAGGGTAAGTATGTTTTTTTTTTTTTTTTGCAGACTGGGGGCAAAGGGGAAGGGGGGGCACAAAAGTGTGCATCTCTACTGAGGGGGCACCTAATCTGTCATAACTACTGTGAGGGGGGCACATATAAAGGCATTACTATGAGGGGGCACATATATCAACTACTGTGAGGGGGGGCACATAATCTGGCATAACCACTGTGAGGGGTACATATGTGGGCATATCTAATGTGAGGGGCACATAATCTAGCATAACCACTGTAGGGGGGCACGTATCTGGTCATTACTGTGAGGGGCAAATAATCTGGCATAACTACTGTGAGTGGGCACATATCTGGTCATAACTACTGTGAGGGGGAACATATCTGGCCATAACTACTGTGAGGGGCACATATCTTGCTATATCCACTGTGAGGGGGACATATCTGGGCATATCCACTGTGAGGGGCACATATCTGGGCATATCCACTGTGAAGGGGGCACATATCTGGGCATAACTACTGTGAAGGGGGCACATATCTGGCATAAATACCGTGAGGGGGCACATATTTGGCATAACTCCTGTTAGGGGGCACATATTTGGCATATCTACTGTTAGGGGGCACATATCTGGGCATAACTACTGTGACAGGAACAAAGGTGGGCTTAATTACTGTGAAAGGCCACAAGGTGGGCATTAGTACTGTGAGGGGCCACAATGTGGGCATTAGTACTGTGTGGTAGCACTTAGGGGAAATGTCCTAAATTACCCTGCTATACATTGGCATAGCTCAGTCTACCAGGCCAGCACAGCGCCCCCTGCTGGTGATTTCATAGGGGCAGTCACCATCCCTTCCTTATGTGATTATTCATTTTTTTCTCTATCACCACAGGGACCTTGTTCTGGATCCAGCGGACATCACGCCGAAGCCAGCGACACCCTGGATGAGGTAGGACCAGATTTTATTAGGACTGGGTTAGTGTAGCCATGCATTGGGCTTAGGGCTCTTTAACACAAGCGGATCCCGTGTGGCTAATCCGCTGTGTGAAAGAGTGCCAAGCCCCGCTCCGGACAGCAGAGACACGTAGCAGTAACATAATTGATAATGCTCTGTGCCTCTCTATGATCGTTCTGCTACAAACTCACAGTGACAACTTTATCTCACTGGGATTTTGTAGTAAAAAGGTCACAGAGAGGCACGGAGCATTATCAATCATGTTACTGCTCCGTGTCTCTGCTGTCCGGAATGGAGCTTGGCCCTCATTCACGCAGCGGACTAACCACAAGGGAAAGAGCCCTTCGTAAGAAAATCTGCCGCTTCTTTGTAAAAAGGGGGGGGGGGGGGGGGCCCCGATCCAAAGTTTGCACTGGGGCCCATAACACTCTAGTTACGCCACTGGATACAGGGATCACTAAGGGGCTCATTATAGCTACTGGGGGCACAAAGGGGGCATTATTTATACTGGGGGAACCATGGAAGAGTATAATATATACTGAGGGAACTATGCTGGGTATAATATATGCTGAGGGGACTACAGGTGTTGGCTTTAAAAAAAAAAAGTCAATTAAATTCATTTGTTTTTAACGGCCATTAAAAACAAATTCAGAACGGACTTTAATAACTGATAGACGGACAGAAAATAGATGCAAAGACTGATGCAATCTGGCCATGAAAAACGGACAGTTTATCCTTTTTTATCAATTTTCCGTTCCTTAATACTGAGGCTGCCGTGCTAAAAGGATGTAACCTGGAGGGCAACTACCTCAAGTGTTGGATACCGGAAGCCCCATGACATTGCCTTGGACATATTTTTTCAGAGCAGCAAACTATTAACAGTGGTTTGTAAAATTGATAGGCACAGTTTTGATAGAGATCCCTGTTCCTTAAACATAAATCATGGCTCCATATTTATGGACCTTGAATGTTTTTTTATATCTGACATGAATGTTCATTATATGCATAATAACCCAGTGCAAGGTTGGTGACAGCACACGACAGAAGCAGAAGTTAACTGCCAGCTTGATCCAGGTTTAGGGGGAGATTTATTAAGCGCGGTCTTTTGTCTTAAGCTGTGCTGCTCTGGCGTGAGATAAACCACAATTATTAAGAGGCCTTCGCCAGCCAGGAGCAGGCATAGATTTCAGGCGTAGCATGCAATATTGTTAAATGTGCCGGGCTGCTGTGGTCCCACCTGTGATCCACTCCCCTCCAATCTATGTCACAGAGAAGGGAAAAAAGTTACCAATGATGACACGTCCCATCATGGACAATCTGTGACATTTTTACATTAGTAAACTGAACTAGAACATTAAAGGGGTTGTCCGGGCTTTTTAATATTGATGACCAATGCTTAGGATAGGTCATCAATATCAGATCGGCAGAGGTGTGACACCTGGCACCCCTGCCGATCAGCTGTATGTCTATGGAATACCAGCGGGCATGAAGAGAGAAAGGAGACGGCACTTGAGCGCTGCACGTGCCATCTCCCTGTACAGCTACACCCAGCACCCTGCCGATCTGATATTGATGAAATGACAGAAATAGCACACTTTCAGAAGAAAATGTTTATGAGGTACATAGGTATATTGAATGTAGAACTGCAGTCCTGGAAAACCCCTTTAACCTTCTGCTTCTGTTGTGTGCTGTCGGCAACCTTGCACTGGACTATTGATTTTAGTGTGAGTGAGATTTAGACCCCGTTCACTGGGAGACACGCACCAGCTCTGAATACTAAGGGATGCTGCTCAAGCATGGCTTTGCTGTGTGTATAATCGTTCATTACGTTGGGTTGGCTTAAGTGGTTTTACCTGTGTAAAGTAGCAAAATGTTTAGAACTCATCCTCTGAGTTTGGTTCTTTACCTGTCAGTGTTGCATTTCTATGTTTGCTTTCTGTTAGTATCAGTATTGTTTTTAATACATTTGAATTTTCTTCCTCAGTCAAAAATAATATTGATTGTCAGTTCCTAAAGAATTGTTCATGTCCAGTGTGTTATTTGCCACCTCTGGGTCTTGGGTCTGATGGAGGGGGCAATGATTGGGATAGAACATTCACAGTATTGTTTGTTCCTGATCAATGCTTGCCTTTTAGCTGACTCCTTTCACGAGGGGTGACTAAGCAATAAGGCCATAGCTTGTCTAGCGCTACAAAGGTACACTATCATAGTGTCCTAACTAGAGTTGAGCGGACACCTGGATGTTCGGATTCGGCCGAACTTCGGAAAAAATTTCGAGTTCGGGATCCAAACTTGACCCGAACTTGACCCTGAACCCTATTGAAGTCAATGGGGACCCGAACTTTTGAGCACTAAAACGGCTGTAAAAATGTCATGGAAAGGGCTAGAGGGCGTCAAAATGTGGTTAAGAGCATGGCAAGTGCTCTGCAAACAAATGTGGATAGGGAAATGACTTAAAATAACATAAAATACGTAAAAAATAAAAAATAATAATCTTGATCTAGGAGGACCAGGTCCATATGGAGTAGGAGGTTGAGGAGGCGGTGGATGTGGCGGTCTAGGTGGAAGCGGTGGTGGAGGAGAAGGAGGTAGCCTACACTGCTTTTTGGTTTTAATTTAATTTTTTTAAATTAAGGTACACTCCAAAAGAGTGTGAAATATCCAAAATACAAACATGAGCAATTGCGCTGCAGTATAACAATGGCTGCTTAGTGCCGGTATACATGTCTATTCTGCACAAGGTACGGACAAGTCCTCAGGGATCCATGCCTGGTTCATTTTAATGAACGTGAGCTTGTCCACATTGGCTGTGGACAGGCGGCTGCGCTTGTCTGTGATGACGCCCCCTGCTGTGCTAAACACAGTTTCAGATAATAAACTGCTTGCAGGGCAGGCCAGCACCTCCAAGGCGTAAAGGGCAAGCTCAGGCCATGTGCCCAATTTGGAGACCCAGAAGTTGAGGAGGGCAGACCCGTCATTCAGTACGTGTAGGCGTGTGCACACATACTGCTCCACCATGTTGGTGAAATGCTGCCTCCTGCTAAGACGTTCCATATCAGCTGGTGGTGCTGGTTGTTGTGGCGTGCTGACAAAGCTTTTCCACATTTCGGCCATGCTAACCCTGCCTTCTGAGGTGCTGGCGCTGCCCCAGCTGCATTGGCGACCTCTCCCTCGTCCTCTGCCTTCGCCTTGTGCTTCCATTGTGCCCCCGCTGTCAGGTGGGAATACCACCAGCAGCGCGTCTACCAGCGTGCGCTTGTACTCGCGCATCTTCCGATCACACTCCAGTGAGGGAATTAAGGACGGTATGTTGTCCTTGTAATGGGGATCCAGCAGCGTGGCCACCCAGTAATCTGGGCAATTGTGTACCTTGGGTTTGTGGGTGCAGGAACCCACCCTCGGAGCCACTTGGGAATGACTGGCCGGAAACCCTACGAAATGATCCCTCTTCCTCCTCCTCCTCCTGTGCCACATCCTCTTCCATCATCGCCAGGTTTTTTCAAGGAGGCATAGAAGTGGGATAGTAACGCTGAGAAAGGCGTAATCGTCACTGGCCATGTTGGTGGAGTATTCGAAACAGCGCAACAAGGAACACAGGTCTAGCATGGAGGCCCAGTCATTGGTGGTGAAGTGGTGCTGTTCCGCCGAGCGACTCACCCGTGCGTGCTGCAGCTGAAACTCCACTATCGCCTGCTGCTGCTCGCACAGTCTGGCCAGCATGTGCAAGGTGGAGTTCCACCTTGTGGGCACGTCGCATATGAGGCGGTGAGCTGGAAGGCTGAAGTTACGCTGCAGCGCTGACAGGCGAGCAGCAGCAGGATGAAAACGCCGAAAGTGCGCACAGACGGCCCGCACTTTATGCAGCAGCTCTGACATATCGGGGTAAGTTTTAAGGAATCTCTGCACCACAAAATTCAGCACATGCGCCAGGCAAGGGATGTGCGTCAAACTGGCTGGTCCCAGAGCTGCTACGAGATTTCGCCCATTATCGCACACCACCAGGCCGGGCTTGAGGCTGACTGGCACAAACCACTCATCGGTCTGTTGTTCAAGGCCCGTCCCCCAAACAGATACGTTTTAAAAACTACCTGCTGTCGTTTACCCCTGGCTGTGCTGAAGTTGGTGGTGAAGGTGTTACGCTGACCGGATTAGGAGCTGGTAGAGGATGAGGAAGCAGAGTAGGAGGAGGAAGCAACAGGAGGCAGACTGAAGCGCCCTGCAATCCTTGGTGGTGGAAGGACATGCACCAAACTGCTATCCGCCTTAGGCCCAGCCGCCACTGCATTTACCCAGTGTGCTGTTATGGAGATATAACGGCCCTGATCGTGCTTACTGGTCCACGTATCCATAGTCCACAGATGGCGTTGCGCAGTGCACACCTAATTTTGTCCCCTACATGGTTGTGCAGGGAAGGGATGGCTCGCCTTGAAAAGTAGTGGCGGCTGGGCACGACGTACTGTGGGACAGCCACCGCCATAAGGCCTTTAAAACTATCTGTCTCCACCAGACGGAATGACAGCATTTCAAAGGCCAGTAATTTAGAAATGCTGGCATTCAGGGCTAGGGATCGCGGGTGGGTAGGGGGGTACTTCCTCTTCCTCTCCAGCGTTTGGGAGATGGAGAGCTGAACGCTTCCGTGGGACATTGTGGAGATGCTTGGTGACCCAGGTGTTGGTGTTGCTGGCAGATCCTCTGTTTGCGGGGTGGCAGGTGGCACTGTCACTCCAGAGGTGGATGAAGAGGCCGTGACTGCAGCAGAAGAGGAAGCAGGTCGAGCCAGAGACCTTTCTTGGTTTTTGAGGTGTCTACTCCACTGCAGCTCGTGCTTTGCACTTAAATGCCCGGTCATGCAGGTTGTGCTCAAGTTGAGAACGTTTATGCCTCGCTTCAGGCTCTGATTGCAAAGCGTGCAAACCACTTGTGTCTTGTCGTCAGCACATTGTCTGAATAACTGCCACGCCAGGGAACTCCTTGGAGCTGGCTTTGGTGTGCTCGGTCCCTTGCTGCGGTGGGCAGTAGGAGGCATACTGTCTAGAGGACGGCCGCTCCGCTTTTGCACCCTGCTCCCTCTTCTGCTGTGCTGGTGGCTCTGTGCGACCACGGCCTCTTCCTCCGAACTACATAGGTCACTCGCATGACCATGAATCCATGTGGGGTCGAGGACCTCATTGTCCTCCACATCATCTTCCACCCAGTCTTCACCCCTGCCTTCCTTGTCGGTCTGCACACTTTCGAAAGCCACAGCAGTTGGCATCTGTGTTTCGTCATCATCCGAGACGTGCTGCGATGGTCCTCCCATGTACTCATCTTGAAAGATAAGTGGTTGGACATCGGTGCACTCAATCTCTTCCACTTCTGGGGCAGGGATAGGTAGATGGCCCTGGGAAACCCTGCTAACAGGGTCATCAAAAAGCAGAAGAGACTGCTGCATGACTTGGGGCTCAGACTGCTTGGCTGATTTGCAAGGGGGTAAGGTGAAAAACTAATTGACATTGGCTGCAGGTGCCAACTGTGGTCTTTCAGCAGGAGACTGGGTGGGAGACAATGTGAATGAACTGGATCCACTGTCAGCAACCCAATCTACTTTCGCCTGTACTTGTTCAGGCCTCACCATTCGTAGAGCAGCATTAGGCCCGACCAAATACCGCTGCAGGTTTTGTTGCCTACTCGCACCTAAAGAAGGGGTTTCACTTGTGCGTGTAGCTGGCAAAGATCGACCACATCCTCTACCTGCAACAGGAGCTCCACCAGCAGCACCACAACCTGGGCCACGTCCCTTATTTGACGCTCTCCTCATATTTTTCGAATTTAGGATCTTGCCCTAAATGGGTGTTTAATTAATAGTAGAATAGAACGACAATAGTTAAAGGGTGTATCTCACACGGTCTGAACCAGTGTAGGCCTGAATTAAATATTTCTTTGACCAAAATGGCTGTATTTCAAATCCCTGATTCAAACCCCTGTATGTAGAGGGGGTATCTTACACGGTCTGAACCAGTGTAGGCCTGAAGTAAATATTTCTTTGCCCAAAATGGCTGTATTTCAAATGGCTGTATTTCAAATCCCTGAATCAAACCCCTGTATGTAGAGGAGGTATATCACACGGTCTGAACCTGTGTAGGCCTGAAGTAAATATTTCTTTGCACAAAATGGCTGTATTTCAAATGGCTGTATTTCAAATGCCTGATTCAAACCCCTGTATGTAGAGGAGGTATCTCACACGGTCTGAACCTGTGTAGGCCTGAAGTAAATATTTCTTTGCCCAAAATGGCTGTATTTCAAATGGCTGTATTTCAAATCCCTGAATCAAACCCCTGTATGTAGAGGAGGTATATCACACGGTCTGAACCAGTGTAGGCCTGAAGTAAATATTTCTTTGCACAAAATGGCTGTATTTCAAATGGCTGTATTTCAAATCCCTGAATCAAACCCCTGTATGTAGAGGGGGTATCTCACAGGGCCTGAACCAGTGTAGACCTGAAGTTAATATTTCTTTGCCCAAAATGGCTGTATTTCAAATGGCTGCATTTCAAATCTCTGATTCAAACCCCTGTATGTAGAGGGGGTATCTCACATGGTCTGAACCAGTGTAGGCCTGAAGTAAATATTTCTTTGCCCAAAAGGGCTGTATTTCAAATGGCTGTATTTCAAATGCCTGTATTTCAAATGCCTGATTCAAACCCCTGTATGTAGAGGAGGTATCTCACACGGTCTGAACCAGTGTAGGCCTGAAGTAAATATTTCTTTGCCCAAAATGGCTGTATTTCAAATGGCTGTATTTCAAATCCCTGAATCAAACCCCTGTATGTAGAGGAGGTATATCACACGGTCTGAACCTGTGTAGGCCTGAAGTAAATATTTCTTTGCACAAAATGGCTGTATTTCAAATGGCTGTATTTCAAATGCCTGATTCAAACCCCTGTATGTAGAGGAGGTATCTCACACGGTCTGAACCTGTGTAGGCCTGAAGTAAATATTTCTTTGCCCAAAATGGCTGTATTTCAAATGGCTGTATTTCAAATCCCTGAAACAAACCCCTGTATGTAGAGGAGGTATATCACACGGTCTGAACCTGTGTAGGCCTGAAGTAAATATTTATTTGCACAAAATGGCTGTATTTCAAATGGCTGTATTTCAAATGCCTGATTCAAACCTCTGTATGTAGAGGGAGTATCTCACAAGGCCTGAACCAGTGTAGGCCTGAAGTAAATATTTATTTGCACAAAATGGCTGTATTTCAAATGGCTGTATTTCAAATCCTTGAATCAAACCCCTGTATGTAAAGGGAGTATCTCACAGGGCCTGAACCAGTGTAGGCCTGAAGTAAATATTTATTTGCACAAAATGGCTGTATTTCAAATGGCTGTATTTCAAATCCCTGAATCAAACGCCTGTATGTAGAGGGGGCATCTCACACGGTCTGAACCAGTGTAGGCCTGAAGTAAATATTTCTTTGCACAAAATGGCTGTATTTCAAATGGCTGTATTTCAAATCCCTGAATCAAACCCCTGTATGTAGAGGGGGTATCTCACAGGGCCTGAACCAGTGTAGACCTGAAGTTAATATTTCTTTGCCCAAAATGGCTGTATTTCAAATGGCTGCATTTCAAATCTCTGATTCAAACCCCTGTATGTAGAGGGGGTATCTCACATGGTCTGAACCAGTGTAGGCCTGAAGTAAATATTTCTTTGCCCAAAATGGCTGTATTTCAAATGGCTGTATTTCAAATGCCTGATTCAAACCCCTGTATGTAGAGGAGGTATCTCACACGGTCTGAACCTGTGTAGGCCTGAAGTAAATATTTCTTTGCCCAAAATGGCTGTATTTCAAATGGCTGTATTTCAAATCCCTGAATCAAACCCCTGTATGTAGAGGAGGTATCTCACACAGTCTGAACCTGTGTAGGCCTGAAGTAAATATTTCTTTGCCCAAAATGGCTGTATTTCAAATGGCTGTATTTCAAATCCCTGAATCAAACCCCTGTATGTAGAGGAGGTATATCACACGGTCTGAACCTGTGTAGGCCTGAAGTAAATATTTCTTTGCACAAAATGGCTGTATTTCAAATGGCTGTATTTCAAATGCCTGATTCAAACCCCTGTATGTAGAGGAGGTATCTCACACGGTCTGAACCTGTGTAGGCCTGAAGTAAATATTTCTTTGCCCAAAATGGCTGTATTTCAAATGGCTGTATTTCAAATCCCTGAATCAAACCCCTGTATGTAGAGGAGGTATATCACACGGTCTGAACCTGTGTAGGCCTGAAGTAAATATTTATTTGCACAAAATGGCTGTATTTCAAATGGCTGTATTTCAAATGCCTGATTCAAACCTCTGTATGTAGAGGGAGTATCTCACAAGGCCTGAACCAGTGTAGGCCTGAAGTAAATATTTATTTGCACAAAATGGCTGTATTTCAAATGGCTGTATTTCAAATCCTTGAATCAAACCCCTGTATGTAAAGGGAGTATCTCACAGGGCCTGAACCAGTGTAGGCCTGAAGTAAATATTTATTTGCCCAAAATGGCTGTATTTCAAATGGCTGCATTTCAAATCTCTGATTCAAACCCCTGTATGTAGAGGGGGTATCTCACATGGTCTGAACCAGTGTAGGCCTGAAGTAAATATTTCTTTGCCAAAAATGGCTGTATTTCAAATGGCTGTATTTCAAATGCCTGATTCAAACCCCTGTATGTAGAGGAGGTATCTCACACGGTCTGAACCTGTGTAGGCCTGAAGTAAATATTTCTTTGCCCAAAATGGCTGTATTTCAAATGGCTGTATTTCAAATCCCTGAATCAAACCCCTGTATGTAGAGGAGGTATCTCACACAGTCTGAACCTGTGTAGGCCTGAAGTTAATATTTCTTTGCACAAAATGGCTGTATTTCAAATGGCTGTATTTCAAATGCCTGATTCAAACCCCTGTATGTAGAGGGAGTATCTCACAAGGCCTGAACCAGTGTAGGCCTGAAGTAAATATTTATTTGCACAAAATGGCTGTATTTCAAATGGCTGTATTTCAAATCCCTGTATCAAACCCCTGTATGTAAAGGGAGTATCTCACAGGGCCTGAACCAGTGTAGGCCTGAAGTAAATATTTATTTGCACAAAATGGCTGTATTTCAAATGGCTGTATTTCAAATCCCTGAATCAAACGCCTGTATGTAGAGGGGGCATCTCACACGGTCTGAACCAGTGTAGGCCTGAAGTAAATATTTCTTTGCACAAAATGGCTGTATTTCAAATGGCTGTATTTCAAATGGCTGTATTTCAAATCCCTGAATCAAACCCCTGTATGTAGATGAGGTATCTCACAGGGCCTGAACCAGTGTAGACCTGAAGTTAATATTTCTTTGCCCAGAATGGCTGTATTTCAAATGGCTGCATTTCAAATCTCTGATTCAAACCCCTGTATGTAGAGGGGGTATCTCACATGGTCTGAACCAGTGTAGGCCTGAAGTAAATATTTCTTTGCACAAAATGGCTGTATTTCAAATGGCTGTATTTCAAATCCCTGAATCAAACCCCTGTATGTAGAGGGGGTATCTCACAGAACCAGTGTAGGCCTGAAGTAAATATTTATTTGCACAAAATGGCTGTATTTCAAATGGCTGTATTTCAAATGCCTGATTCAAACCCCTGTATGTAGAGGGAGTATCTCACAAGGCCTGAACCAGTGTAGGCCTGAAGTAAATATTTATTTGCACAAAATGGCTGTATTTCAAATGGCTGTATTTCAAATCCCTGAATCAAACCCCTGTATGTAGAGGGAGTATCTCTCTGGGCCTGAACCAGTGTAGGCCTGAAGTAAATATTTATTTGCACAAAATGCTGTATTTCAAATGGCTGTATTTCAAATCACCTGAATCAAACCCTGACTGTAGAGGGGTCATCTCACACGACGGAACCAGTGTAGGCCTGTAGTAAATAATGTGCCTGCACAAAGGGCTGTATTTAATTTGCTGTATTTCAAATGCCCTGATTCAAACACCCTGTATGAGAGGGGCGTATCTCACAGAGTCTAACCAGTGTAGACCTGTAGTAATATTTCCTTTGCCCAAAATGGATCTATTTCAAATGGCCTGCTATTTCAGAATCCTATATCAAACCCTGATGTAGAGGGGTATCTCACCAGGGCTGACCAGTGTAGCCTGAGTAAATATTATTTGCACAAAATGGCTGTATTTCAAATGGCGGTATTTCAAATCCCTGAATCAAACCCACTGATGTAGAGGGGTATCTTCCACAGAACCAGTGTAGGCCTGAAGTAAATATTTCTTTGCCCAAAATGGCTGTATTTCAAATGGCTGTATTTCACATCCCTGAATTAAACCCCTGTATGTAGAGGGAGTATCTCACAGGGCCTCAACCAGTGTAGGCCTGAAGTAAGTATTTCTTTGCCCTAAATGACTGTATTTCAAATGGCTGTATTTCAAATGCCTTATTCAAACCCCTGTATGTAGAGGGGGTATCTCACAGGGCCTGAACCAGTGTAGGCCTGAAGTAAATATTTATTTGCACAAAATGGCTGTATTTCAAATGGCTGTATTTCAAATGCCTGATTCAAACCCTTGTATGTAGATAGGGTATCTCACACGGTCTGAACCAGTGTAGGCCTGAAGTAAATATTTCTTTGCATAAAAAGGCTGTATTTTAAATGGCTGTATTTCAAATCTCTGAATCAAACCCCTGTATGTAGAGGGAGTATCTCACAGGGCTTGAACAAGTGTAGGCCTGAAGTAAATATTTCTTTGCCCAAAATGGCTGTATTTTAAATGGCTGTATTTCAAATCCCTGAATCAAACCCCTGTATGTAGAGGGGGTATCTCACAGAACCTGAACCAGTGTAGGCCTGAAGTAAATATTTCTTTGCCCAAAATGGCTGTATTTCAAATGGCTGTATTTCACATCCCTGAATTAAACCCCTGTATGTAGAGGGAGTATCTCATAGGGCCTCAACCAGTGTAGGCCTGAAGTAAGTATTTCTTTGCCCTAAATGACTGTATTTCAAATGGCTGTATTTCAAATCCCTGAATCAAACCCCTGTATGTAGAGGGGGTATCTCACAGTGCCTGAACCAGTGTAGGCCTGAATTTAATATTGGTTAACCAAATGGCGGCATTTTAAATCTCTGAATGTAACCCAAATGTATTAAGGGTGTATCTCACATCTGCATCAAAGGCTGCCAACTAAATATTTTGTGCCCAAACGAGTGTTTGTTTAACAACTGAATTTGACAGCAGTATATAAGCCAGTAATTTCACACGTGCTGATGCTGCAAGGCCTGAAAACAGTGTGTTTTGTCTAAAAAGTGTGTTTTTCAAATTCCAGAAAATGATGGGTGTATTTCTAGCTTAAATTGCACACTGACTAATCAAGATGTTGTAGATTGCCAAAATGGTGTTTTTTTGGTAACAGAAATATGAAAGATGTATATATTAAACTTGAATTTAACACTTGCAGAACAGGAAAATACAGTTTTTTTTAAAAAAAAGTGTGTTTTTCAAACCCCAGAAAATGATGGGTGTATTTCTAGCTTAAATTGCACACTGACTAATCCAAAGTTGTAGATTGTTAAAAAAGTGTTTTTTTTGGTAACTGAATATGAAAGCTGTATATATTAAACTTGAATTTAACACTTGCAGATCTGGAAAAAAATGTTTTGTTTTTTTTAAAGTGTGTTTTTCAAATCACAGAAAATGATGGGTGTATTTCTAGCTTAAATTGCACACTGACTAAGGCCTCATGCACACGACCGTTGTGTGCATCCGTGGCCGTTGTGCCATTTTCCGTTTTTTTTCGCGGACCCATTGACTTTCAATGGGTCCGTGGAAAAATCGGAAAATGCACCGTTTTGCAGCCGCATCCGTGATCCGTGTTTCCTGTCCGTCAAAAAAATAGGACCTGTCCTATTTTTTTGACGGACAACGGTTCACGAACCCATTCAAGTCAATGGATCCGTAAAAGAACACGGATGCACACAAGATTGGCATCCGCGTCCGTGATCCGTGGCCGTAGGTTACTTTTTATACAGACGGATCCGAAGATCCGTCTGCATAAAAGCTTTTTCAGAGATGAGTTTTCACTTCGTGAAAACTCAAATCCGACAGTATATTCTAACACAGAGGGGTTCCCATAGTGATGGGGACGGTTCTAGTTAGAATATATTGAGAACTGTGTACATGACTGCCCCCTGCTGCCTGGCAGGTGCTGCCAGGCAGCAGGGGGCAGGCCCCCCCCCTGTAGTTAACACATTGGTGGCCAGTGCGGCCGCCCCCTCCCTCCCCTGTAGTTAACTCATTGGTGGCCAGTGGGCCTCCCTCCCTCCCCTGTAGTTAACTCTTTGTTGTCCAGTGCGGCCGGCCCCCCCTCCCTCCCCTGTAGTTAACTCGTTGGTGGCCATTGGGCCCCCCTCCCTCCCCTGTAGTTAACTCTTTGTTGTCCAGTGCGGCCGGCCCCCCCTCCCTCCCCTGTAGTTAACTCGTTGGTGGCCAGTGGGCCCTCCCCCCTCCCTCCCCCTCCTAATTAAAATCTCCCCCCCTATCATTGGTGGCAGCGGAGAGTACCGATCGGAGTCCCAGTTTAATCGCTGGGGCTCCGATCGGTAACCATGGCAACCAGGATGCTACTGCAGTCCCGGTTGCCATGGTTACTTAGCAATTTGTAGAAGCATTATACTTACCTGCGAGGCTGCGATGTCTGTGTCCGGCCGGGAGCTCCTCCTACTGGTAAGTGACAGATAATTAAGCAATGCGCCGCACAGACCTGTCACTCACCAGTAGGAGGAGCTCCCGGCCGGACACAGACATCGCAGCCTCGCAGGTAAGTATAATGCTTCTACAAATTGCTAAGTAACCATGGCAACCGGGACTGCAGTAGCGTCCTGGTTGCCATGGTTACCGATCGGAGCCCCAGCAATTAAACTGGGACTCCGATCGGTACTCTCCGCTGCCACCAATGATAGGGGGGGAGATTTTAATTAGGAGGGGGAGGGAGGGGGGAGGGCCCACTGGCCACCAACGAGTTAACTACAGAGGAGGGAGGGGGGGCCGGCCACACTGGACAACAAAGAGTTAACTACAGGGGAGGGAAGGGGGCCCACTGGCCACCAATGAGTTAACTACAGGGGAGGGAGGGGGGCCGGCCGCACTGGACAACAAAGAGTTAACTACAGGGGGAGGGGGGGGGCGGCTGCACTGGCCACCAATGAGTTAAAAACAGGGGGGGGGTCTGCCCCCTGCTGCCTGGCAGAACCTGCCAGGCTGCAGGGGGCAGTCATGTACACAGTTCTTTTAGTATATTCTAACCTGAAGCGTCCCCATCACCATGGGAACGCCTCTGTGTTAGAATATACTGTCGGATTTGAGTTTCACGATCTAACTCATAACCGACAGTATATTCTAACATAGAGGCGTTCCCATGGTGATGGGGACACTTCAAGTTAAAATATACCATCGGATTGGAGAAAACTCTGATCCGATGGTATAAAAGGGACTTCTGACTTTACATTGAAAGTCAATGGGGGACGGATCCGTTTGCAATTGCACCATATTGTGTCAACGTCAAACGGATCCGTCCCCATTGACTTGCTTAGTAATTCAGGACGGATCCTTTGGCTCCGCACGGCCTGGCGGACACCAAAACGACTTTTTTTTCATGTCCGTGGATCCTCCAAAAATCAAGGAAGACCCACGGACGAAAAAACAGTCACGGATCACGGACCTACGGACCCCGTTTTTGCGGACCGTAAAAAAAAACGGTCGTGTGCATGAGGCCTAATACAGATGTTGTAGATTACCAAAAAAGTGTTTTTTTTTGGTAACAGAATATGAAAGCTGTATATATTAAACTTGAATTTAACACTTGCAGATCTGGAAAACAGTGTGTTTTAAAAAAAAAAGATATAGTGTGTTTTTAAAACCCCAGAAAATGATGTGTGTATTTCTAGCTTAACCACCTCAGCCCCCAGTGCTTAAACACCCTGAAAGACCAGGCCACTTTTTACACTTCTGACCTACACTACTTTCACCGTTTATTGCTCGGTCATGCAACTTACCACCCAAATGAATTTTACCTCCTTTTCTTCTCACTAATAGAGCTTTCATTTGGTGGTATTTCATTGCTGCTGACATTTTTACTTTTTTTGTTATTAATCGAAATTTAACGATTTTTTTGCAAAAAAATGACATTTTTCACTTTCAGTTGTAAAATTTTGCAAAAAAAACGACATCCATATATAAATTTTGCTCTAAATTTATTGTTCTACATGTCTTTGATAAAAAAAAAATGTTTGGGTAAAAAAAAAATGGTTTGGGTAAAAGTTATAGCGTTTACAAACTATGGTACAAAAATGTGAATTTCCGCTTTTTGAAGCAGCTCTGACTTTCTGAGCACCTGTCATGTTTCCTGAGGTTCTACAATGGCCAGACAGTACAAACACCCCACAAATGACCCCATTTCGGAAAGTACACACCCTAAGGTATTCGCTGATGGGCATAGTGACTTCATAGAACTTTTTATTTTTTGTCACAAGTTAGCGGAAAATGATGATTTTTTTCTTTTTTTTTTTTTTTCTTACAAAGTCTCATATTCCACTAACTTGTGACAAAAAATAAAAACTTCCATGAACTCACTATGCCCATCACGAAATACCTTGGGGTCTCTTCTTTCCAAAATGGGGTCACTTGTGGGGTAGTTATACTGCCCTGGCATTCTAGGGGCCCAAATGTGTGGTAAGGAGTTTGAAATCAAATTCTGTAAAAAATGACGAGTGAAATCCGAAAGGTGCTCTTTGGAATATGGGCCCCTTTGCCCACCTAGGCTGCAAAAAAGTGTCACACATCTGGTATCTCTGTACTCAGGAGAAGGTGGGGAATGTGTTTTGGGGTGTCATTTTACATATACCCATGCTGGGTGAGAGAAATATCTTGGCAAAATACAACTTTTCCCATTTTTTTATACAAAGTTGGCATTTGACCAAGATATTTATCTCACCCAGCATGGGTATATGTAAAAAGACACCCCAAAACACATTCCTCAACTTCTCCTGAATACAGAGATACCAGATGTGTGACACTTTTTTGCAGCCTAGGTGGGCAAAGGGGCCCATATTCCAAACAGCACCTTTCGGATTTCACAGGTCATTTTTTACAGAATTTGATTTCAAACTCCTTACCACACATTTGGGCCCCTAGAATTCCAGGGCAGTATAACTACCCCACAAGTGACCCCATTTTGGAAAGAAGACACCCCAAGGTATTCCGTGAGGGGCATGGCGAGTTCCTAGAATTTTTTATTTTTTGTCGCAAGTTAGTGGAAAATGCTGATTTATTATTTTTTTATTTTTTTTCATACAAAGTCTCATATTCCACTAACTTATGACAAAAAATAAAAACTTCCATGAACTCACTATGCCCATCAGCGAATACCTTGGGGTCTCTTCTTTCCAAAATGGGGTCACTTGTGGGGTAGTTATACTGCCCTGGCATTCTAGGGGCCCAAATGTGTGGTAAGGAGTTTGAAATCAAATTCTGTAAAAAATGACGAGTGAAATCCGAAAGGTGCTCTTTGGAATGTGGGTCCCTTTGCCCACCTAGGCTGCAAAAAAGTGTCACACATCTGGTATCTCCGTATTCAGTAGAAGTTGGGGAATGTGTTTTGGGGTGTCTTTTTACATATACCCATGCTGGGTGAGATAAATATCTTGGTCAAATGCCAACTTTGTATAAAAAAATGGGAAAAGTTGTCTTTTGCCAAGATATTCTCTCACCCAGCATGGGTATATGTAAAAGACACCCCAAAACACATTCCCCACCTTCTCCTGAGTACGGAGATACCAGATGTGTGACCCTTTTTGCAGCCTAGGTGGGCAAAGGGGCCCATATACCAAAGAGCACCTTTCGGATTTCACTCGTCATTTTTTACAGAATTGATTTCAAACTCCTTACCACACATTTGGGCCCCTAGAATGCCAGGGCAGTATAACTACCGCCACAAGTGACCCATTTTGGAAAGAAGAGACCCCAAGGTATTCGCTGATGGGCATAGTGAGTTCATGGAAGTTTTTATTTTTTGTCACAAGTTAGTGGAATATGAGACTTTGTATGAAAAAAATAATAAAAAAAAAATCATAATTTTCCACTAACTTGTGACAAAAAATAAAAAATTCTAGGAACTCGCCATGGCCCCTCACGGAATACCTTGGGGTGTCTTCTTTCCAAAATGGGGTCACTTGTGGGGTAGTTATACTGCCCTGGCATTTTCCAGGGGCCCTAATGTGTGGTAAGTAGGTAAATGACCAGTGAAATCCGAAAGGTGCTCTTTGGAATGTGGGCCCCTTTGCCCACCTAGGCTGCAAAAAAGTGTCACACATCTGGTATCGCCGTATTCAGGAGACGTTGGGGAATGTGTTTTGTGGTGTCTTTTTACATATACCCATGCTGGGTGAGAGAAATATCTTGGCAAAAGACAACTTTTTCCATTTTTTTATACAAAGTTGGCATTTGACCAAGATATTTATCTCACCCAGCATGGGTATATGTAAAATGACACCCCAAAACACATTGCCCAACTTCTCCTGAGTACGGCGATACCAGATGTGTGACACTTTTTTGCAGCCTAGATGCGCAAAGGGGCCCAAATTCCTTTTAGGAGGGCATTTTTAGACATTTGGATACCAGACTTCTTCTCACGCTTTGGGGCCCCTAGAATGCCAGGGCAGTATAAATACCCCACATGTGACCCCATTTTGGAAAGAAGACACCCCAAGGTATTCAATGAGGGGCATGGCGAGTTCATAGAAATTATTTTTTTTTGGCACAAGTTAGCGGAAATTGATATTTTTTATTTTTTTCTCACAAAGTCTCCCGTTCCGCTAACTTGGGACAAAAATTTCAATCTTTCATGGACTCAATATGCCCCTCACGGAATACCTGGGGGTGTCTTCTTTCCGAAATGGGGTCACATGTGGGGTATTTATACTGCCCTGGCATTCTAGGGGCCCTAAAGCGTGAGAAGAAGTCTGGAATATAAATGTCTAAAAAATTTTACGCATTTGGATTCCGTGAGGGGTATCGTGAGTTCATGTGAGATTTTATTTTTTGTCACAAGTTAGTGGAATATTTGACTTTGTAAGAAAAAAAAAAAAATTCCGCTTACTTGGGCCAAAAAAAAGACTGAATGCAGCCTTACCCGGGGGGGGGGGGGGGGATCAATGACAGGGGGGGTGATCAATGACAGGGGGGGTGATCAGGGAGTCTATATGGGGTGATCACCTCCGCATTGATCACTCCCCTGTAAGCTCCATTCAGACGTCCGTATGATTTTTACGGATCCGATCAGTCTATCAGTGGATCCGTAAAAATCATGCGGACATCTGAATGGAGCTTTACAGGGGGGGTGATCAATGACAGAGGGGTAATCAATGACAGGGGGGTGATCAGGGAGTTCTATCTGGGTGATCACCACAGTCATTGATCACTCCCCTGTAAGGCTGCATTCAGACGTCCGTATGATTTTTACGGATCCGATCAGTCTATCAGTGGATCCGTAAAAATCATGCGGACATCTGAATGGAGCTTTACAGGGGGGTGATCAATGACAGAGGGGTAATCAATGACAGGGGGGAGATCAGGAAGCCTATATGGGGTGATCACCACAGTCATTGATCACGCCCCTGTAAGGCTGCATTCAGACGTCCGTATGATTTTTACGGATCCGATCAGTCTATCATGGGATCCGTAAAAATCATGCGGACATCTGAATGGAGCTTTACAGGGGGGTGATCAATGACAGAGGGGTAATCAATGACAGGGGGGTGATCAGGGAGTCTATATGGGGTGATCACCACAGTCATTGATCACTCCCCTGTAAGGCTGCATTCAGACGTCCGTATGATTTTTACGGATCCGATCAGTCTATCAGTGGATCCGTAAAAATCATGCGGACATCTGAATGGAGCTTTACAGGGGGGTGATCAATGACAGAGGGGTAATCAATGACAGGGGGGTGATCAGGGAGTCTATATGGGGTGATCACCACAGTCATTGATCACTCCCCTGTAAGGCTGCATTCAGACGTCCGTATGATTTTTACGGATCCGATCAGTCTATCAGTGGATCCGTAAAAATCATGCGGACATCTGAATGGAGCTTTACAGGGGGGTGATCAATGACAGGGGGGTAATCAATGACAGGGGGGTGATCAGGGAGTCTATATGGGGTGATCAGGGGTGATCAAGGGCTAATAAGGGGTTAATAAGTGACAGGGGGGGGGGTGTAGTGTAGTGGTGCTTGGTGCAACATATTACTGAGCTGCCTGTGTCCTCTGGTGGTCGATCCAAACAAAGGGGACCACCAGAGGACCAGGTAGCAGGTATATTAGATGCTGTTATCAAAACAGCGTCTAATATACCTGTTAGGGGTTAAAAAAAATCACATCTCCAGCCTGCCAGCGAACGATCGCCGCTGGCAGGCTGGAGATCCACTCGCTTACCTTCCGATCCTGTGAACGCGCGCGCCTGTGTGCGCGCGTTCACAGGAAATCTTGCGTCTCGCGAGAGGACGCACCGGCGCGTCCACCCAGAACAACAGGACCGCCGCAAAGACGCAATCCTGCGTACGGCGGTCCTGAGGAGGTTAAATTGCACACTGACTAATCAAGATGTTGTAGATGGCTAAAAAAGTGTTTTTTTTTGGTAACAGAATATGAAAGCTGTATATATTAAACTTGAATTTAACACTTGCAGATCTGGAAAATACTGTTTTTTGAAAAAAAAAGTGTGTTTTTCAAACCCCAGAAAATGATGGGTGTATTTCTAGCTTAAATTGCACACTGACTAATCCAGAGTTGTAGATTGCCAAAAAAGTGTTTTTTAGTAACAGAATATGAAAGCTGTATATATTAATCTTGAATTTAACACTTGCAGATCTGTAAAATACAGTTTTTTGTTTTTTTTTAAAGTGTGTTTTTCAAATCACAGAAAATGATGGGTGTATTTCTAGCTTAAATTGCACACTGACTAATACAGATGTTGTAGATTACCAAAAAAGTGTTTTTTGGGTAACAGAATATGAAAGCTGTATATATTAAACTTGAATTTAACACTTGCAGATCTGGAAAATACAGTTTTAAAAAAAAAAATTGTGTGTTTTTAAAACCCCAGAAAATGATGGGTGTATTTCTACCTTAAATTGCACACTGACTAATCCAGATGTTGTAGTTTGCCCAAAAAAATGGTGATTTGCAATGTCCCAGAAGCACAGATGCAGTGCTGGTGCACTGAGCTTGCATAAAATGGCCGCCGCCACCCACCTAACTAGCAGAATTATAAAAGTTATATTTTTTTTGGTCAATGGCCTCAGGGCAGGGTAAAACGATTGTGCCATGCACCCACACAACTATTTCCAGGTAGATCGCTGAGTTAGATTCTCTCCTATTCTCTCCCTGAAATCACAAGTCCAGCAGCATCCTCTCCCTACACTTGTAACAGCAGAGTGACGTGCAACGCTACGTGACTCAAGCTTATATAGAGCCTGGGTCACATGCTGCTCTGGTCAATCACAGCCATGCAATTAGTAGGCATGGCTGTGATGGCTTCTAAGGTCAGACAGTTAACCGCTTGTTGATTGGCTGCTGTGCAGCCTTTCAAAAGCGCCAAGAAAGCGCCGAACACCGAACTTTTACGGAAAAGTTTGGGTCCGGGGTCCAAAAATCCTAAAGTTCAGTACGAACCCGAACTTTACAGTTCAGGTTCTCTCAACCCTAGTCCTAACCTCTTGTGTCCTTCCTCTGCCTAGTTACCTGATTGACGCAGTGGTGCCTATCCTGACTCCTGTCTGACTTCCATATTAATCCTGTGCTGTCTGCTCTGGCCTACTGCCTGTTTACTGTATAGAACAATCTCTACCTGCCCTGACCTTGGCTTGACCACTAACCTCCCTTGCCGCTGTCCCCCTGGTTCAACACATTAATGTCTATTTATCGACCTGGATCAGCTGTCACTGGACAGACACTTTTTAAAGAGGTAGTGGCCTGGTGGTTCCCTTGCAGCAGCAGAGTCCAGATCCCTATATAGAGGTTATGGGTGAATACCGGGGAGAGGGGCAGAGGGGCCTAAGTCAAATCTATTTAGTGACACAGTGTGTCCACTCTCTGCATTACAACCTGCATTACATAACGCAATGATCAAGGAAATATGGGGATGACTGATCGTTACTACAACCGTTCATCCTCGTACATTTTCCTTGTTGGCTGCAGCATATCTCTGGTTACACAGGGCAATATGCTGCCAAAGAATTTGGATTTTAGGTGTAGCTTGAAAGATGTAATCACCCAACAGATAAGTGTTTGCATGTTTGTCGGGGGATTAGTGACATCTTTCACATGTGAACTATCAAGTGTTCATAGCAACGTTCATTCCTGATAACTACTCTAATTCACAGCACTTGTAAAAGTATCCTTATTTATATCCATCACTACCATTACCTTATCTTACTTTCTTAAAGGGATTTTCTGGGAGAACAAAATTTATGAGCTATTCTTATCTGTGTGGGTCCAACTCCCCACCGATCAGCTGTTTGAAGGGACCGGAGCACTTCAGAATGCGATGTGGCCTCTTTTTAGGCAAGCAAAGTCACGTTCATCAGTAACATGACTTATGTGCAGCTCAGTCTTATTGAAGTGAATGGGTCTGGTCTGCAATACTAAGTACAGTCACTATACAATGTATGGCATTGTGCTTGGTATGCTGTGAAGAGAATGCAGCGCTTACTGGAGTACGGCCACCTTTTCAAACAGCTAATTTGCTGGGTACTAGGAGTTTGACCCAGTCAATCTACATTAGTCAAAATGTATCACCTGTTAAAGGGGTTTTCCAGGAATACAATATTGGTGACCTGTCTTCAGGAATGCAATCAAAAATAGGTTATGGCAGCATCTCCAGTTCTTTACTTTATTAATCGTACTTCACAGAATGTATACACAAAAAGCCAGACAGCAATGTTTCGGATACATGGTAGCCTTTATTAAGCTAACTAACAAGTGATATTCAAAAAAGATACCATAGAAAAAGCTTGAGTGGCACTACGTGAATGTCATAACAGTCCCGTATTGGTAGCCTCACAAATGCAACCCAAAGCATATATAGTAAATCATCCGGTGGTGCTCTGCATTGACAGGCAATATCTTCAAGAAACCAGTGCACAAGAAAAAAGGAGATTGCGGCACTCACCTTCGGATGTAAAAAAAACTTTCTTTATACTTCCATTGTTAAAAAATGGGTCAGCGGGACAGACAACATAAAATGCACATGTAAAAAAAACGGCAACGGCCGTTTCGCGCTTCTGTGCACTTCCTCTGGCCTCGGTCTGTATGTGAGAGGAATGCAGATCTTAATATCACACCTGGTGCCAGACACGCCCACAGGTGATATCGTCACTCCCTAAACTGGGAGGTTGCTGACAATATAGACTGAATTGCACCACATATACCTACAGACCTTTAACAAAAAACGGCGCTAACCTGATATCCAAAACAACATAACAAATCAATCTACAAAAACACTCCCATATCCAACTTTTCATTATGTCCCAGGGGTCCCATCACTCCGGAACGGAGTATCCACCTTCCTTCTCTCCTCAGTAATTCCCGCTCTCTGTCGCCCCCTTGTGGTAGAGGTGGAACTACTTCTACTCATGCAAACCTCAGGACTCTACGGTCTCCACCGTGGTCCACGTTCACATGTTGTGAAAGGCGAGGAACCCCTCTGCCAGTGTTTAAGGTATTTAAATGTTCACAAAATCTCTCAAACATGCTGCGGATGGTTTTTCCAATATAGAATCTCCCGTATATACAGGATATTACATACACCACAAACTTAGTTCGACAATTAATCACTTGTCAAACTTTATATATATACAGTACAGACCAAAAGTTTGGACACACCTTCTCATTCAAAGAGTTTTCTTTATTTTCATGACTATGAAGGCATCAAAACTATGAATTAACACATGTGGAATTATATACATAACAAACAAGTGTGAAACAACTGAAAATATGTCATATTCTAGGTTCTTCAAAGTAGCCACCTTTTGCTTTGATTACTGCTTTGCACACTCTTGGCATTCTCTTGATGAGCTTCAAGAGGTAGTCCCCTGAAATGGTCTTCCAACAGTCTTGAAGGAGTTCCCAGAGATGCTTAGCACTTGTTGGCCCTTTTGCCTTCACTCTGCGGTCCAGCTCACCCCAAACCATCTCGATTGGGTTCAGGTCCGGTGACTGTGGAGGCCAGGTCATCTGGCGCAGCACCCCATCACTCTCCTTCATGGTCAAATAGCCCTTACTTTCAAAGTTTTCCCAATTTTTCGGCTGACTGACTGACCTTCATTTCTTAAAGTAATGATGGCCACTAGTTTTTCTTTACTTTCTAACAGTCTATTCAGTAGGACTATCAGCTGTGTATCCACCTGACTTCTCCTCAACGCAATTGATGGTCCCAACCCCATTTATAAGGCAAGAAATCCCACTTATTAAACCTGACAGGGCACACCTGTGAAGTGAAAACCATTTCAGGGGACTACCTCTTGAAGCTCATCAAGAGAATGCCAAGAGTGTGCAAAGCAGTAATCAAAGCAAAAGGTGGCTACTTTGAAGAACCTAGAATATGACATTTTCAGTTGTTTCACACTTGGTTGTTATGTATATAATTCCACATGTGTTAATTCATAGTTTTGATGCCTTCAGTGTGAATCTACAATTTTCATAGTCATGAAAATAAAGAAAACTCTTTGAATGAGAAGGTGTGTCCAAACTTTTGGTCTGTACTGTATATATATATTTTTTTTACGGTATTCACCTGAAGGGTTAGGTCATGTGATATAGATATATAGAGCAGATTATTACGGATGCGGCGATACCTAATATGTCTACTTTATTTTTATTCACCGTATTTTTCGCCGTATAAGACGCACTTTCCCCCCCCCCAAAAGTGGGGGGAAAATAGCAGTGCGTCTTATACGGCGAATGCTGCTGATTTTGCCGAATTTCCAATGATACACCCGCCGCGATGCCGCACGGCGGGTGTATCAGCTGTGAGGGAGGAGGGGCTGGGGGCCGGCATCTGCTTTTATAATGACAGCGGGGCCCGTGCAGTGACTGTATTCTACTACACGGGCCCCGCTCACTGTATAATTGTATCTCTAATAGTAAATTGTTATGCATATAATCGCATAATGAGCGCTGTGTATTACTTACAACTACAAGCGCTCGCCGCTCGGTAGGTAGCAGAGAGGAGGGAGGAGGCAGGCCGGGAGGACAGGCGCTGGCAGTGTGAGTCATACGTCACGCGCCTGCGCTGCCTACTTTATGAATGAAGCAGGCGGCGTGGGCGCATGACGTATGACTCACGCTGCCAGCGCCTGTCCTCCCAGCCTGCCTCCTCCCTCCTCTCTGCTACCTACCGAGCGGCGAGCGCTTGTAGTTGTAAGTAATACACAGCGCTCATTATGCGATTATATACATAACAATTTACTATTAGAGATACGATTATACAGTGAGCGGGGCCCGTGTAGTAGAATACAGTCACTGCACGGGCCCCGCTGTCATTATAAAAGCAGATGCCGGCCCCCAGCCCGTGTATTGAGGGTCATTCACTACAGGGACACTTATGGAGGGGATCTGTGGATGACACATAGCATAAGATGCTATATATGTGTCATACACAGATCCTCATAACAGTGCCATCCAGAGAGCCCAATAAGTGTCACCCACAGATCCCCCATAAGTGTCACCCACAGATCCCCCATAAGTGTCACCCACAGATCCCCCATAAGTGTCACCCACAGATCCCCCATAAGTGTCACCCACAGATCCCCCATAAGTGTCACCCACAGATCCCCCATAAGTGTCACCCACAGATCCCCCATAAGTGTCACCCACAGATCCCCCATAAGTGTCACCCACAGATCCCCCATAAGTGTCACCCACAGATCCCCCATAAGTGTCACCCACAGATCCCCCATAAGTGTCACCCACAGATCCCCCATAAGTGTCACCCACAGATCCCCCATAAGTGTCACCCACAGATCCCCCATAAGTGTCACCCACAGATCCCCCATAAGTGTCACCCACAGATCCCCCATAACAGTGCCATCCACAGACCACAATTAGTTCAAAACCCACCAAAAGCACACCTTTTGGTTAAAAAATTTTTTTCTTATTTTCCTCCTCAAAAACCTAGGTGCGTCTTATGGGCCGGTGCGTCTTATAGGGCGAAAAATACGGTATGTAAGTTTTACTAAATTATTTCATTTTTTTTAACAAAAAAAAATCATGTTTTAGTGTCTCCATAGTCTGAGAGCCTTAGTTTTTTCAGTTTTCAGTGGGCAATTATCTTAGGTAGGGTATAATTTTTGCTGGATGAGATGACGGTTTGATTGGCACTATTTTGGGGTGCGTATGACTTTCTGATTGCTTGCTATTACACTTTATGTGATGTAAGGTGACAAAAAATGGTTTTTTTCACAGTTTTTATTTAAATTTTTTTACGGTGTTCACCTGAGGGGTTAGGTTATGTCAGGTTTATAGAGCCGGTCGTTACTGACGTGGCAATACCTAATATGTGTACTTTTTTTATTTATTTAAATTTTACACAATAATATTTTTTAAACAAAAAAAAAATCATGCTTTAGTGTCTCCATATTCTGAGCCATAGTTTTTTTTTTTGGGGGGCGATTGTCTTAGGTAGGGGCTAACTTTTTGCGGGATGAGGTGACTGTTTTTAGATTGGTACTATTTTGGCGGGCATACCCCGTTTTGATCGCTTGGTGTTGTACTTTTAGTGATGTAAAGTGACAAAAAATGGTTTATTTAGCACAGTTTTCATATTTTTTTTTTTACGGTGTTTATCTGAGGGGTTAGGTCGTGTGATATAGAGCCGGTCCCCGTTACAGCAGCATGGGGACCCGATGGCAGCTCCAATCCCCGCCCGACATTGCACGTGCCGCGGTCAGCACTGAGCGCGGCACATGAAGGGTTAAGCTCTGGCATCTGTGACTTCATCGGCGCATGCAGCAGGGGTCCGGCTATCAGTGACTGCCGGACCCCTGCTTCGGATCGGGCGGGCGCAGCTCCTGCACCCACCCGATCCCCATGAAGTACATGTACGTCACGGGTCTTTAAGTCCTGGAAAGAAATGATGTACATGTACGTCATGGATCCTTAAGGGGTTAAAGCGCATGTGTTTACCAGAGGCGATGGCATTCAGTGGTACATGTCGAGAAATATGGGTTCCACATCCGCGTCTCTACATCTCAACTGCGCATGTCAGCAATCACATCACTCAGCGCCCAAATCCCAGGCAGCGCGAAATACTGCGTCATCAAACTCCATCACATGATTGCTTTTCAGCTTCTGCCTATCCACGCTGATATAATCAGATGAAGAGCGTCCTACTCACCATGGAGACGCATTCATATAAGGCCTCATGCACACGACCGTTGTGTGCACCCGTGGCCGTTGTTCCATTTTCCGTGATTTTCTGCGGACCCATTGACTTTCAATGGGTCCGTTGAAAACTCGGAAAATGCACCGTTTGTCATCCGCCTCCGTGATCCGTGTATCCTGTCCGTCCAAAAAATATGACCTGTCCTATTTTTTGGACGGACAACGGTTCACGGACCCATTCAAGTCAATGGGTCCGTGAAAAAACACGGATGCACACAAGATTGGCATCCGTGTCCATGATCCGTGTCCGTAGGCTACTTTCATACAGACGGATCCGAAGATCCGTCTGCATAAAAGCTTTTTCAGAGCTGAGTTTTCACTTCGTGAAAACTCAAATCTGACAGTATATTCTAACACAGAGGCGTTCTCATAGTGATGGGGACGCTTCTAGTTAGAATATACTACGAACTGTGTACATGACTGCCCCCTGCTGCCTGGCAGCATCCGATCTCTTACAGGGGGCTGTGATCCGCACAATTAACCCCTCAGGTGCCGCACCTAAAGGGTTAATTGTGCGTATCATAGCCCCCTGTAAGAGATCAGGGGCTGCCAGGCAGCAGGGGGCAGACCCCCCTCCCTCCCCAGTTTTAATTTCATTGGTGGCAAGTGCGGCCCCCCGGCCCCCCCTCCCTCTATTGTATTAATATCATTGGTGGCCAGTGTGGCCCCCCCGGCCCCCCTCCCTCCCTTTATTGTATTATCATTGGTAGTCAGTGTGCGGCCCCCCCGGCCCCCCCTCCCTCCCTCTATTGTATTATCATTGGTGGCCAGTGTGCGCCCCCCCTGGCCTCCCCTCTATTGTATTAATATCATTGGTGGCCAGTGTGCAGCCTCCCCTCTCCCCCCCCCCCCCGATCATTGGTGGCAGCGGAGAGTTCCGATCGGAGTCCCAGTTTAATCGCTGGGGCTCCGATCGGTAACCATGGCAGCCAGGACGCTACTGCAGTCCTGGTTGCCATGGTTACTTAGCAATATTAGAAGCATCATACTTACCTGCTGCGCTGTCTGTGACTGGCCGGGCGCTCCTCCTACTGATAAGTGACAGATCATTAAGCAATGCGCCGCACTTACCAGTAGGAGGAGCTCCCGGCCGGTCACAGACAGCGCAGCCGGTAAGTATGATGCTTCTAATATTGCTAAGTAACCATGGCAACCAGGACTGCAGTAGCGTCCTGGTTGCCATGGTTACCGATCGGAGCCCCAGCGATTAATCTGGGACTCCGATCGGAACTCTCCGCTGCAACCAATGATCGGGGGGGGGGGAGAGGGGAGGCCGCACACTGGCCACCAATGATATTAATACAATAGAGGGGGGGCCGGGGGGGGTGCACACCGGACACCAATGATAATACAATAGAGGGAGGGAGGGGGGGCAGGGGGGGGCCGCACACTGGCCACTAATGATAATACAATAGAGGGAGGGAGGGGGGCACACTGGCCACTAATGATATTCAAACTGGGGAGGGAGGGGGCACCTGAGGGATTAATTGTACTGATCACAGCCCCCTGTAAGAGATCGGGTGCTGCCAGGCAGCAGGGGGCAGTCATGTACACAGTTCGTAGTATATTCTAACTTGAAGCGTCCCCATCACCATGGGAACGCCTCTGTGTTAGAATATACTGTCGGATATGAGTTTTCACGATGTAACTCAAATCCGATGGTATATTCTTACATAGAGGCATTCCCATGGTGATGGGGACGCTTCAAGTTAAAATATACCATCGGATTGGAGAAAACTCAGATCCTATGGTATATTAACTTTTGACTTTGCATTGAAAGTCAATGGGGGACGGATCCGTTTGCAATTGCACCATATTGTGTCAACGTCAAACGGATCCGTCCAAATTGACTTGCATTGTAAGTCAGGACGGATCCGTTTGGCTCCGCACGGACAGGCGGACACCAAAACAACTTTTTTTTCATGTCCGTGGATCCTCCAAAAATCAAGGAAGACCACCAGATGAAAAAACAGTCACGGATCACGGAAAAACGGGACCCGTTTTTGCGGACCGCAAAAAAACGGTCGTGTGCATGAGGCCTAAACAGTATGAATCCTCTATGCCCGTATGTAAAAACCCACATGATGCTGATCCATCCAATATGGGAATATTACACACACTCACAGGGGTAAATTATTGACAAAGGGATATATATTCTCCTGTAGCAGATATAATTAAAAGTAGACTCAAAGTGTCTCGATTGGACAACTATGCTCCGCACATCACCTATTGAAAATTAGCCATCTGATAAGGGGCCAGCGGGTTGTGATGGACACGTGTAAATACATTGGTGAGGTGCGTAGACAGTTGGGTGGTGGGGAAGTGTATGAAACATTGGGAGGCGATCCCAAGTGGGACATTATGAACGAGTTGAAACACATTATCGATGATGCCTTTGATAAGGGATTCAGCGATAAAGACTTGAGTGAATACTTGATGGTGCAGTACCCCATCACCCCACTGCTGAATGTCCTTCCCAAAATTCATAAGAGACTAGATGATCCCCCTGGCAGACCAATTGTGTCTGGCAGGGGATCAATATTTGGCACTATTGCAGCATTTCTTGACAAATTTCTTTGTGTCTATGCGGTCAGCGCTCCCTCCTATGTCCAGTGGCGTCGCCAGGGGGGGGCCAGAGGGGGCCACAGCCCCTGCTCCATCATGCTCTGCCCCCCCATGTGCCCCCCCAACTAAAATGTTCCCCCCCAAGTGAGCCGCCACCGGGCAGGCACAGGGAGATGAGCGCTTCCATTGCGCTCATCTCCATTGTAATCTGCCTGCCTGTGCCAGCGGAGGTGCAGGGGAGGGAGAGGCGTGGCCCTTCCCCTTCCTCTGATAGGCTGCAGGCACTAGGCCGGTGTGGCGAAACCAACCTCGCCACTGGGTTTTGGAGAGGCCTGTTTATCAGCCTCTTGCATCAGGATTATGGCCCATACTAACTTTTAAACCCCTGAAACCTATTCAAGTGAATTTTGGATAGGTTTGTCCCCAAGTTATACTGTTTAAATTGATGTAAGTTATATGTATGGCCAATGTAAACTCACAAAGTTGTAACAATTTATAATAAGTGTAACTTGTCAGCTTGGGAGGAATATGCTGGGTGTGTTTCTATTGTGCCATTGTCCCATTGTGTGTTTAAATGGTGATGTCTGTCCTGTTGTATACACATGTGTATTGGTGATCTCCCTTTGTCCTGAGAGATAATTGGATTGCTCCTCAGGTTGTCTCCGGGACAGAGAGGAGGAAACCATGATGCATTGTGGGGATATGTTGTATCTGTCCTATGTCACAGTCTTCATTCTGGTCCCCTAGGGGCGTGTACACCAGATGGGCTTGGTTGTTTTATACCTCCCTGTGGGCGGACCTGTATTTGCAAACAACTGTAATAAAAACCAGGCTGGGTGTGCCAGCACCTCAGACCACTGCTTGACCCTCAACACGGAGCCTTGTCTTGTTATTGGGGGGATCCGCTGTATGCTGTTAGAGACTGATTGCCAGGAGTGTAAGCTGATTCCTGTTCGTCTGCTAGCAGCTATTCGGGAGGTTCCAGTTTGGAGTGCTACTTTGTATCCAGTTTGGGAGGTTGGTGTCCTGCAGTAGCTGTGCCTGTCTCTCAGAAAGGGGCATATCGCCTAAACGGATTTTAACCCCTTGTCTACTGAAACGGTCCGTTACATTGGTGGCAAGCAGCGGGATCGTTCCTACAGCCAGAAGGACAGCTACAGAGACACCATTTCTTTAGATTTTACAACTTAAGGGCAACGCATGTCTCAGTACAGCGACCCTAAAAGCACCAGGATGGAACCAGCAGTGGAGTACAGATACTCTGTGGAGGAATTTGACCGTATGATGTGGTTGCGGCTGAACTTCTTCGGACCCAATCCAGCTGAGAAATACGTGAAGTTCGTGAGGAGTCTAGTGTTCAAGACCCTACTATACCGGGCAGAAGGTGACGGTCAGCTGCCACGTTGGGTGGACCTCCACCGGAAGTTACAGTTGCGGGACAGAGAGAGCTCAGTCTCCCCTCCCCAGCGGCAGAGTGTCCAGCAGGGAATCGGGAGCCCAGTCTCCATTCCCCAGCGGCAGTGTGAATTTGCAGGGAATCGGGAGCCCAGTCTCCATTCCCCAGCGGCAGTGTGAATTGCAGGGAAATCGGAGCCCAGTCTCCATTCCCCAGCGGCAGTGTGAATTCAGGGAATTGGGAGCCCAGTCTCCATTCCCCAGCGCAGTGTGAAGTGCAGGGAGAGGAGAGCAGCGTCCACCCTCCCCAGTGGCAGGCTGAGTTACAGGGGGCAGAGGTAGTTGTTCCTGCCCCCCAGCAGCAGAGTGATATGCCGGAAGGCAGTGTGACATGCAGGGAGAGGAGAGCAGCGCCTCCCTCCCCAGCGGCAGGCTGAGTTACAGGGGGCAGAGGTAGTTGTTCCTGCCCCCCACTGCAAGAGTGATATGCCGGGAAGGCAGTGTGAAATGCAGGGAGAGGAGAGCAGCGTCCTCCCTCCCCAGCGGCAGGCTGAGTTACAGGGGGCAGAGGTAGTTGTTCCTGCCCCCCAGCAGCAGCATGATTTTTGGGAATTGGGAGCCCAGTCTCCATTCCCTCAGCGGCCGAGTGATGTGCCGTGAATGGGGACCCAGTCTCCATTCCCAGCGCCGAGTGATGTACAGGGAATTGGGGAGCCCAGTCTCCATTCCCCAGCTGGCCGTGTGATTGTACAGGGAATTGGAGCCCAGTCTCCATTCCCCAGCGGCCGTGTGAATTATTGGGAATTGGGAGCACAGTCTCCATTCCCCAGCGGCCGTGTGATTTATTGGGAATTGGGAGCCCAGTCTCCATTCCCCAGCGGCAGGCGGAGTTACAGGGGGCAGAGACAGTCGGTCCTGTCCCCCAGCGGCAGAGTGTCCAGCAGGGAATAGAGAGCCCAGTCTCCTTTGCTTAGCAGAAGGACACTGTATTGGGAGCGGAGACGGTCGGTCGCCCTCCCCAGCGGCTGGAAGTATGTATGGGAGAGGAGCTCGTTACCCCCTCTCCCCAGCGGCAGCTTAACGCACCAGGGGGAGACAGTAAGCCCCACAACAGTGCAGATGGGACCGTGGTCTCTGCACTTACAGCACAGGGGGTAGAGACAGTCGGTCTCCCCCTCCAACAACCAGACTCCAAGCCAGGGAGCAACACAGAGACCGGGAGTACCAGCTTCCAACATAACCTTGGTGGACTCACTGGACAGAGACAGGCTACCAAATGCAGCAGGTCCAGTATTGGGTTGTGGGTGGACTGCCAGACTAACTCAGGTACCGACCCGCGTGAGGTCAGGTATCTGGTTAGTCTTCCCTGTGGGGGGGGGATGTGTGGCGAAACCAACCTCGCCACTTGGTTTTGGAGAGGCCTGTTTATCAGCCTCTTGCATCAGGATTATGGCCCATACTAACTTTTAAACCCCTGAAACCTATTCAAGTGAATTTTGGATAGGTTTGTCCCCAAGTTATACTGTTTAAATTGATGTAAGTTATATGTATGGCCAATGTAAACTCACAAAGTTGTAACAATTTATAATAAGTGTAACTTGTCAGCTTGGGAGGAATATGCTGGGTGTGTTTCTATTGTGCCATTGTCCCATTGTGTGTTTAAATGGTGATGTCTGTCCTGTTGTATACACATGTGTATTGGTGATCTCCCTTTGTCCTGAGAGATAATTGGATTGCTCCTCAGGTTGTCTCCGGGACAGAGAGGAGGAAACCATGATGCATATGTGGGGATATGTTGTATCTGTCCTATGTCACAGTCTTCATTCTGGTCCCCTAGGGGGTGTGTACACCAGATGGGCTTGGTTGTTTTATACCTCCCTGTGGGCGGACCTGTATTTGCAAACAACTGTAATAGAAACCAGCTGGGTGTGCCAGCACCTCAGACCACTGCTTGACCCTCAACACGGAGCCTTGTCTCGTTATTGGGGGATCCGCGTATGCTGTTAGAGACTGATTGCCAGGAGTGTAAGCTGATTCCTGTTCGTCTGCTACAGCTATTCGTGAGGTTCCAGTTTGGAGTGCTACTTTGTATCCAGTTTGGGACATTGGTGTTCTGGCAGTAGCTGGGCCTGTCTCTCAGAAAGGGGCACATCGCCTAAACGGATTTTAACCCCTTGTCTGCTGAAACGGTCCGTTACAGCCGCAGCCTATCAGAGGTCGGCGCAGGCGGGACCGATGACGTCTCATCGCGCCGCCTGAGCCTTACAGCGCGGGACACAGGAAGAGTCTGCATCGCATCCTGACACTGAGGTAAGTATAATATTTTTTTTTTTTTGTTTTTTTACAATAGTGTTACTGGCACATTGGGGGGCTTATTACAATGGGGGGGGGGGGACAGACGACTTTAATACTGCACATGAATGGGGGGGACTTATTACAATGGGGGGGGCTTATTACAATTGGGGGGGACTTAATACTGCACATGAAGATGGGGGGACTTAAAATGGCACATGATGGGGGGCTTATTACTGGCACATTGGGGGGCTTATTACTGGCCCTTGATGGGGGGCTTATTACTGGCACGTGATGGGGGGCTTATTACTAGCACGTAATGGTTGGGGGGCTTATTACTGGCAACGTGATGGGGCTTATTTACTGGCAACATTGGGGGCTTATTACTGGCACGTGATGGGGGGGCTTATTACTGGCACGTGATGGGGCTCTTGTTACTGGCACGTGATGGGGGCTTATTACTGGCACGTTGGGGGGCTTTTGTTACTGGCAGTGGCACGTTATTGATGGCACTTATTACTGGCACATTATTGTGGGCACTATAGGGGCATCTACTGAGGCCACAAAGAAGGGGGGTGTTTTATATGGGGGGCTCTGTACAGTAGCATTTTATACTGGACACATTATGGTGGGTTCTATGGAGAAGGGGGAGACAGGAGTACTATGGAGTCAACTACGGGGGCACTAAGAAGAGTATTTTATACTTGCAAATTATGGGGACATTGAGGGCATCTACTGGGGCACGATATATGGGGCATTTTATACTGGTACATTATGGGGGGCACTAGCCAGGAAAGGGGGGAGAGGAGCACTATTGGGGGCATTTACTGGGGCACTATATAAGGGTATTTTATACTGGCACATTATGGGGGGACATTAGCTCAACTGGGGGCATAAGGGGGTATGTTTTTGCACATTATAAGGAGAAAAATTATTATACTGGGGGCATTATGGTGGGTTTTGATACTCCCACCATGGTATGACCCCCTAGTAGCACACCAGCCTCCCCTGCTCTGCTATCCCTCTGCCCCTTCTCCAAATCCTTATTATGAAATCTTTCTCATTAGGATAAAACACAACATCAGCTCCGCCAGCCCCCGGCCAAAGTGTTGAAGTGGTGTCCAAGATCCCCAAGGGCCAAGTCAAGTAATTGTAAGTGTTCATGTGAAATATGTTTATTTTAATATATGTATACTCCTGTGAGAGGCGGGGAGGGAGATCTGTGGATGACACTGTTATAGGGAGGGAGATCTGTGGATGACACTGTCATGGGGTGGATCTGTGGGATGACACATATAGCATAGATGCTATATACGTAATGTGGCATCCACAGATCCCCCCCATAGCAGTGTCATCCACAGATCCCCCTCTCTATAAAAGTGTCATCCACAGACAGCTGGACTTTTCTTCCCTGTTGCGTTTTAGGTATTGGGTAAAATATTGCAGCTTTCTAAGCGTACTTGTGTAAATGTATCGTTGTTATAGCTGCCCCCCCTACTTTTGTCCTGGCCCCCAGTGTGCCCCCCCAAAATTGAAAGCTAGAGACGCCACTGCCTATGTCAGGGATAAAGTTGCGAGAGATTAATTTGCCTACACATTTTTAACTGGTGAGTTTTGATGTAACATCATTATATACATCAATTGAACATGAATCTTGGGTTAAATGTCGTTGATGTGACACTGGCAGGCACAGGGCTCTCTCCTGGTGCGCACCGTTTGTCCTCCAACTCTTGGAGTGGTCCTGAGAGGAATTGTTTCCTCTTTGGGGACACCTCTACCAAACAAAAGCATGGTGTGGCCATGGGGGTCTAATGTGGACCCCACGTACGCTAACATCTTTATGGCAGATGTGGAGGACAGACTGGTTTATCGTTCTGCATACATGGAGAGGGTCCTGTGCTGGTGATTTACATCGATGACATTTACATGATTTGGAGTGGTACTAATAACACATTGGATGATTTTCATCAGCATTTGAACAGGAGAGTACCAGGTTTACAAGTCACTGTAACTGCTTTTCAAGAGGGAACTTAAGTTCCTTGATGTAAAAATATATGTGGAGGAGGGCATGCTCAAGACTGATCTATATCAAAAACCTACTGATAAGAATTATTTATTGAGGCATGATAGTAATCATCCTCGACGTATATTGGATTCCACTTACATTGAGTCAATTGTTACGGGTCAGAGAGTTCTATCAGATGATGACAGATTTTATGACAAGTGGAAGAGTATTCTCATAAGTTTGCTTATAGCATACCCACGGAAACTATTAGGGTACATGCACACTTCAGGATTCATGTGAGGAGAATCCCGCCCTGAAATCCGCAGGTGTTCGCAGGCAGATCTGTGCAGTCAATCCGCATCAATTGGTGCGGATTTGCATGCGGATTTGCGTCGGATTATGGTACGGATTTTCAGCATGTGATTTCACTAAGTGAATGAAGAAAAACCGGTCAGAAAAAATAAAATAAATTCGGGTCTAAATCCGCGTGTAAAAAATAAGCATCGTGTGCATTGAGAATTTCAAATTCTCATAGAATACACTGTACAATGACCTACGTGCGGATTTTCCAGAACGCAAATCCGCGTTAAAAATAACACGAAATCCTGATCGTGTGCATTTAGCCTTAAAGAATACCAGTGATAGGATCTCGATGGGTTTATAGGGAGACCACACTGCACAACTTACCGGTTAAGCGAATGATCGAATTTCCATAGTGGTGATATAGCTCGCATATTGAGGATGAATGGCATATTTTACATAGTGGCCTTCAACGTACGTGAATTTAATAACCCACCACTTATGGAATACAAGAGGAATACTAATTCAGTAATAGTCAAAACTGACATAGGGGTACACGTAGTGATGGAGAGTTATAGAGTTATTTGGCACCAAGAAAAATGGGCAATTTTTCCCTGTCTGGGTTGCTGTAAATTGTGGAAATATAATAAAAGGAAATACCTTTGTCCATCCCTACAGTGGTAAAAATTTATGGCATTAAGATTTCTATACATATAGATCAAGATACGTTGTGTACATGATTCAATGTTCATGCAGTTTAATTTATGTGGGGTGAGTACAACTATGGAAATTAAGAAAGAATGAACAAACATAAGAGCACAATTAGGAAAAAAATGTTGGATAAACCGTGGCTAGGGATGAGCGAACCCGAACTGTATAGTTCGGGTTCGTACCGAATTTTGGGGTGTCCGTGACACGGACCCGAACATTTTCGTAAAAGTCCGGTTCGGTTCGGCGCTTTCTTGGCGCTTTTGAAGGCTGCAAAGCAGCCAATCAACAAGCGTCATACTACTTGCCCCAAGAGGCCATTCACAGCCTTTGCCTACTATTGGCATGGCTGTGATTGGCCAGTGCAGCATGTGACCCAGCCTCTATAAAGCTTGGGTCACGTAGCGCTGCACGTCACTCTGCTGATTCAAGCATAGGGAAGAGGTTGCTGCTGCGACGTTAGGGCGAGATTAGGCAGATTAACATCCTCCAAAAGACTTCAATTTCAGTGATCGATCTCCAGCTGTGGATCATTGAAGTGCTGATATTGAATTGCTCACTTTTTTAGGCTGCCCAGAGCGTTTTTATATCACTTTTTTCTGGGGTGATCGGCGGCCATTTTGTGGCTTGTGGTGCGCCAGCACAAGCTACCACCAAGTACATTTAACCATCAATAGTGTGGTTATTTTTTGCTATATCCTACATCAGGTGCAGGCTGAGCCTGTGTCACCCAAGTGCATTTACCATCAACAGTGTGGTTATTTTTTGGCCATATACTACATCAGGGCAGGCTGAGCCTGTGTCACCCAAGTGCATTTAACCATCAACAGTGTGGTTATTTTTTGGTCATATACTACATCAGGTGCAGGCTGAGCCTGTGTCACCCAGTGCATTAACCATCAACAGTGTGTTATTTTTTGGCCATATACTACATCAGGTGCAGGCTGAGCCTGTGTCACCCAAGTGCATTTAACCATCAATAGTGTGGTTATTTTTGGCCATATACTACATCAGGGGCAAGTTGAGCCTGTCACCCAGCGCGTAAAAAAATAGGCCTCACATTTATATTCAACCAAATCTGTACTGTTTTAGCTGGTCAAATTTATTTGTAGTGACCGTAAAAGCACAGTTTTTGTTCTGGTTGAAAAACAATTCCCAAATTTGCCATTCTCAAAATTAGTAGTTTCTGCAATATCAGGCCTACTTTAAATCTATCCAAAAAAGGATATCTTAGATTGAAGGTGCTGATAGTGTCATTCTGAAAAACGTAACACACACGCTACAGTGCAGATACAAGTCTAATTCTGTGATTAAAGGTATATCTGTCACACAGCGCGTAAAAAATAGCCTCCATTTATATTCAGTTCAATCCAAATCTGTCTTACTTGTGTGCCTGTATTAGTGTAATGACGGTACCTAATAGATACCAGACAGTGTTAGGTGTCTGTAAAAAAAAAAGGCCTGAATTTTAATTCAATACATTGGCCCGAATATAATTTTCCTTATTGTGGTGAACGTAACAATGAGGAAAACAACTAGTAAGGGACCGCGGACGTGGACATGGTCGTGGTGGTGTTAGTGGACCCTCTGGTGCTGGGAGAGGACGTGGCCGTTCTGCCACAGCCACACGTCCTAGTGTACCAACTACCTCAGGTCCCAGTAGCCGCCAGAATTTGCAGGGATATTTGGTGGGGCCCAATGCCGTTCTAAGGATGGTAAGGCCTGAGCAGGTACAGCATTAGTCAATTGGGTGGCCGACAGTGCATCCAGCACGTTCACATTATCTCCCACCTAGTCTTCTGCAGAAAGCGCACAGATGGCGCATGAAAACCAAGCCCATCAGTCTGTCACATCACCCCCATGCATTCAGGGAAACTGTCTAAACCTCAAGTTATGCAGCAGTCTCTTATGCTGTTTGAAGACTCTGCTGGCAGGGTTCCCAAGGGCATCCAGCTAGCCCTTCACCCAGGGGTGGAAGAGATAGAATCACTAACGCACAACCACTTATGTTCCTGATGATGAGGACATGGGAATACCACCTCAGCACGTCTCTGATGATGACGAAACACAGGTGCCAACTGCTGCGTCTTTCTGCAGTTGCAGACTGAACAGGAGGTCAGGGATCAAGACTGGGTGGAAGACGATGCAGGGGACGATGAGGTCCTAGACCCCACATGGAATGAAGGTCATGCCACTGACTTTCACAGTTCGGAGGAAGAGGCAGTGGTGAGACCGAGCCAACAGCGTAGCAAAAGAGGGAGCAGTGGGCAAAATCAGAACAACCGCCGCCAAGAGACTCCGCCTGCTACTGACCGCTCGCCATCTGGGACGAGCACCCCAAAGGCAGCTTCAAGGAGTTCCCCTGCTGTGTCATTAGAGCCTGAAGCGAGGCATTAACGTTCTGAACCTTAGCACCACCTGCATGACCAGGCACCTGCATGCAAAGCATGAACTGCAGTGGAGTAAACACCTTAAAAACAAGAAGTCACTCAGCTCCCCCTGCTACCTCTTCTGCTGCTCCGCTTTGGCCTCTTCTGCTGCTGCAGCCTCAGCCTCTTCCTCCGCCTCTGGAGGAACGTTGGCACCTGCCGCCCAGCAAACATGGATGTACCACCAACACCACCACCTGCGTCACCAAGCATCTCAACCATTCACACGGCAGCATTTTAGCTCTCATCTCACAAACATTTGAGAGAAAGCGTAAATTCCCACCTAGCCAACCCTCTATCCCTGGCCCTGAATGCCAGCATTTCTAAACTACTGGCCTATGAAATGCTGGCATTTAGGCTGGTGGACACAGACACTTCAAACAGCTCATGTCGCTTGCTGTCCCACAGTATGTTGTTCCCAGCCGGCACTACTTCTCCAAGAGAGCCGTGCTTTCCCTCACAACCAAGTGTCCGATAAAATCAAGTGTGCACTGCGCAACGCCATCTGTGGCAAGGTCCACCTAACCACAGATACGTGGACCAGTAAGCACGGCCAGGGACGCTATATCTCCCTAACTGCACACTGGGTAAATGTAGTGGCGGCTGGGCCCCAGGCGGAGAGCTGTTTGGCGCACGTCCTTCCGCCGCCAAGGATCGCAGGGCAACATTCTTTGCCTCCTGTCTCCTCCTTCCTCCTACTCAGCTTCCTCCTCCTCTACTTCCACCTGCTCATCCAGTCAGCCACACACCTTCACCACCAACTTCAGCACAGCCCGGGTAAACATCAGCAGGTCGTTCTGAAACTCATATGTTTGGGGGACAGGCCCCACACCGCACAGGAGTTGTGGCGGGGTATAGAACAACAGACCGACGAGTGGTTGCTGCCGGTGAGCCTCAAGCCCAGCCTGGTGGTGTGCGATAATGGGTGAAATCTCATTGCAGCTCTGGGACTAGCCGATTTGAACGCACATCCCTTGCCTGGCGCATGTGCTGAATTTGGTGGTGCAGAAGTTCATTCACAACTACCCAGACATGTCAGAGCTGCTGCATAAAGTGCGGGCCGTCTGTTCGCGCTTCCGGCGTTCACACCCTGCTGCTGCACGCCTGTCTGCGCTACAGCAAAACTTTGGCCTTCCCGCTCACGCGCCTCATATGCGATGTGCCCACCAGGTGGAACTCCACCATGCACATGCTGGACAGACTGTGCGAGCAGCAGCAGGCCATAGTGGAGTTTCAGCTGCAGCAAGCACGGGTCAGGTCACTCTGCGGAACAGCACCACTTTCACCACCAATGACTGGGCCTCCATGCGAGACCTGTGTGCCCTGTTGCGCTGTTTCGAGTACTCCACCAACATGGCCAGTGGCGATGACGCCGTTATCAGCGTTACAATACCACTTCTATGTCTCCTTGAGAAAACACTTAGGGCGATGATGGAAGAGGAGGTGGCCCAGGAGGAGGAGGAGGAAGAGGGGTCATTTTTTGCACTTTCAGGCCAGTCTCTTCGAAGTCACTCTGAGGGAGGTTTTTTGCAACACCTGAGGCCAGGTACAAATGTGGCCAGACAGGGCCCACTACTGGAGGACGAGGAGGACGAGGATGAGGAGGAGGGTGGAGGAGGATGAGGATGAAGCATGTTCACAGCGGGGTGGCACCCAAAGCAGCTCGGGGCCCATCACTGGTGCGTGGCTGGGGGAAACACAGGACGATGACGATATGCCTCCCACAGAGGACAGCTTGTCCTTACCTCTGGGCAGCCTGGCACACATGAGCGACTACATGCTGCAGTGCCTGCGCAACGACAGCAGAGTTGCCCACATTTTAACGTGTGCGGATTACTGGGTTGCCACCCTGCTGGATCCCCGTACAAAGACAATGTGCCCACCTTACTTCCTACACTGGAGCGTGATAGGAAGATGCGCGAGTACAAGCGCACGTTGGTAGACGCGCTACTGAGAGCATTCCCAAATGTCACAGGGGAACCAGTGGAAGCCCAAGGCGAAGGCAGAGGAGGAGCAAGAGGTCGCCAACGCAGCTGTGTCACGGCCAGCTCCTCTGAGGGCAGGGGTTAGCATGGCAGAGATGTGGAAAAGTTTTGTCACCACGCCACAGCTAACTGCACCACCACCTGATACGGAACGTGTTAGCAGGAGGCAACATTTCACTAACATGGTGGAACAGTACCTGTGCACACCCCTCCACGTACTGACTGATGGTTCGGCCCCATTCAACTTCTGGGTCTCCAAATTGTCCACGTGGCCAGAGCTAGCCTTTTATGCCTTGGAGGTGCTGGCCTGCCCGGGCGACCAGCGTTTTGTCTGAACGTGTATTCAGCACTGCAGGGGGCGTTATTACAGACAAACGCAGCCGCCTGTCTACAGCCAATGTGGACAAGCTGACGTTCATAAAAATTAACCAGGCATGGATCCCACAGGACCTGTTCATCCCTTGTGCAGATTAGACATTAACTACCTCCCCTTAACAATATATTATTCTACTCCAGGGCACTTCCTCATTCAATCCTATTTTTATTTCATTTTACCATTATATTGCGGGGCAACCCAAAGTTGAATGAACCTCTCCTCTGTCTGGGTGCCGGGGCCTAAATGTGTGACAGTGGCCTGTTCCAGTGGTGGTGACGTGAAGCCTGATTCTCTGCTATGACATGAAGACTGATTCTGTGCTGACATGAAGCCAGATTCTCTGTTACGCGACCTCTCTCCTCTGCCTGGGTGCCTGGGCCTAAATGAGTGACAGTGGCCTGTTCCAGTGGTGGGTGACGTGTAGCCTGATTCTCTGCTATGACATGAAGACTGATTCTGTGCTGACATGAAGCCAGATTCTCTGTTACGGGACCTCTCTCCTCTGCCTGGGTGCCTGGCCTAAATATCTGACAATGGACTGTTCCAGTGTTGGGTGACGTAAAGCCTGATTCTCTGCTATGACATGCAGACTGATTCTCTGCTGACATGAAGCCAGATTCTCTGTTACGGACCTCCTCCTCTGCCTGGGTGCCGGGACCTAAATATATGACAATGGACTGTTACAGTGGTGGGTGATGTGAAGCCAGATTCTCTGCTATGACATGAAGACTGATTCTCTGCTGACGTGAAGCCAGATTCTCTGCTATGGGACCTCTCTCCAATTGATATTGGTTTATTTTTATATATTTTATTTTTATTTTAATTAATTTCCCTATCCACATTTGTTTGCAGGGGATTTACCTACATGTTGCAGCCTTTTGCAGCCCTCTAGCTCTTTCCTGGGCTGTTTTACAGCCTTTTTAGTGCCGAAAAGTTCGGGTCCCCATTGACTACAATAGGGTTCGGGTTCGGGACGAAGTTCGGGTCGGGTTCAGATCCCGAACCCGAACATTTCCGGGAAGTTCGGCCAAACTTCTCGAACCCGAACATCCAGGTGTTCGCTCAACTCTACCGGTGGCCAAACATTTTGTGGAGTGTGGCCACTCTGTCAACCAGCTGAGATTCCGTGTGATAGACTGCGTGGGCATATTGAGGAGAGGTGGTGATAGAGAACAAATCCTGAGGAAAAAAGAATCAAAGTAGATCTTTACCCTGAAGGCTTTTACAGCCTTATGGACTAAATATCGAGTTCAATGTGAGTGGTATAGAGTAATTTTATAGGTTATTACATTGTATATATTATATATACTATATGTGTCCGATTCAGTATTGAGTTTGTTTCATTTTAATTTTATAGTAGATTTTAACTTGTCACATTTTTATGTGAATTTTCTATAGGTGATGTGTGGAGCATCGTGGTCCAATCGAGACACCTTGATTCTACTTTTAATTGTGAATATCACTTGTTATTTAGCTTGATAAAGGCTACCATGTAGCCGAAACGTTGCTGTCTGGCTTTTTGTGTACACATTCTGTTAAGTAAGATTAATAAAGTAAAGAACTGGAGATGCTGCCGTAACCTTTTTTTGATTGCTGATCTGAGGACTGCTGAGGATCTGCGGTTGTGGTTTGGCTGATGCATTCTAAGTGTGGTCGATGAGGTCCATGAGTGCTGTTCTGCAATTTGTGTTTGTACTATCTTCAGGAATGGTCATTAATATCTAATCAGTTGAGTCTGATTCCTGGCATTACAGGTGATGAGCTGTTTGAATAGGCCAGTGAGCTCACAGCATACCACGCATAGTCCCATATGTTGTATAGTGACATAGTGGCTGGTATTGCAGCCTAGTCCAATTCAGACCAATAAACAACATCATTCTGGAGTGAGGCCAACTTTAACACCTTAACGACCAGCGCTGTACATGTATGGCGCAACCGGGCTTGACTTAACGCCCAGTGCCATACATGTACGGCACAAGGTCCGCAGGGCTCTGGGGAATGATCGAGGGAGAGTTGCGGCACCATGCCTGGTCTTACAGGCAGGCAGCCATGCCGGGTAAGGGCAGCATGGTGCTGCACCCCCACCCCCCCCAGCAGCTCCAATCATTTAGACCGGCACATTGCAGCGCAGGAAGGTGTCAGAGGTATCAGGGAGGGTCAGGAGGAGGTCAGGGGGAGGTGGCAGGTTCTGAAAAAGTCAGCACCGGTCATCTCCAAGGTGAGGCAGGGGACACCAGTGTTTTGGGTCCCCTGCCAGCGCTGCTATTGGCTGGAACAACGCTACAGCCAATGGCAGCGCTATAGCTGCACAGGAAGAGGCAGAACTTTCCTGCATGCAGCTATTCTAGCTGATGACTGCATGCAGAGAGGTTCTGTGCTTCTCTGTGCTGCTTGTTGGCTTGCTGGGACTTGTGGTGCACACCACAGCCTTTTAACCCCTTTCCTGCTGAAAAGAAGGAAGAAGAAGAGAAGAAGAACATTTGGAATAGCTGCACAGATTATTTTTTTTTTTCATTTGCAGCTGTTCCAGATCCCTAAACCACCCTCCGTCCCTGTCCCTGTCCCTTCCCGTCTTTTCAAGGTTAGGCTCGTCCTTGACCACTTTAACACCAAGCTTTCTGAGGTGTATAACCCCGATAAAAATGTATGTATAGATGAGTAACTATTACTGTTCAAAGGGAGGATTAGATTCCGCCAGTACCTGCCTAGCAAATGGGCAAGGTATGGCATAAAAATATACAAACTTTATGCCGTAGCTACGGGTACACCCACAAATTCCGCATTTATGAAGGGAGAGATTCCCGGATAGAACCCCCAGAGTGCCCCCCATCCTAGGAGTGAGTGGGAAGATTGTGTGGGAGTTACTGCACCCACTGCTGGATAAGGGTTACCACATCTACGTGCATAACTATTATACCAACATACCTATATTCAGGTCCCTAACTTCCAGAGATACTGTGGCCTGCGGCACAGTGCGCAAAAATCAGAGAGGCCTCCCTAGATCCCTGGTAGGGCAACCACTGAGAATGGGTCAAAGTAGGGCTCTCCTCTATGATAACATGCTGGTGGTTAAGTACAAGGACAAGAGGGACGTCCTTGTACTGACCACCATTCACACTAATGCCAGCTCCCCTGCCCCTGTACGTGCTACCACTACCACTATCCCCAAACCAGTTTGCATCCTGGACTACAACAGGCACATGGGAGGGGTAGATCTTGCAGATCAACTTATGAAGCCCTACAGAGCCACACGAAAAACAAAAGTGTGGTACGTACACCTTGTACAGATGGCAATGTGCAATGCGTACATGCTATTTCATTCTGCAGGCCACAGAGGAACTTTCCTTCAGTTCCAAGAGGTGGTAATCAAGGCCTTATTTTTCAAACCCAGGCCGGGGGAGGGTCCCAGTACTTCAGGAAGTTACAGTGCCCGTGTTGTACCAGGGCAACATTTTCTAGGTTAAGTCCCCCAGACAGCAAGGAAGGGATGGACCCAAAAAAGATGCAGGGTGTGTTCCAAAAGGGGGATAAGGAAAGACACCATTTACCACTGTAAAACCTGCCCTGAAAAACCTGGCCTGTACATGCAGGAGTGTTTCAGAATCTACCACACATCTATGGAGTATTAATTCCATCCTTTATGCTTCCTGTAATATTTCCACTTTATATTTCTGATTTAGCCCACCTCACTTGCATATCCACTTTCCAACAACCACTACATATTTTTTTTCTGTGAGACAACCATGCCCTCTCCACCACTTAAAATGTTCGCACGGGGGGTGCACTTTCCAAAAAGAGGTCACTTCTTGGTTTTTATTTTTTGTTCTAGGGACCTCAGGAATTTTTTTAATGCGACATGGCACCTAAAATCCATGTTTTTTTTTTATACAGGCCTACAAAAAACTGTTTTTGCACTTTGCCTCTAGAGACCTGCTATGCGCCAATACAGCAGGCTACAAGCACATATGGGGTGTTTACAAAAAGGGGGAGAAAATGGGGAACATATACTGGGGTGCATTTTCTCCTTTAACCCTTTGTGAAAGTGAAAAATTGGGGTCTGCTAGTAATTATTATTTTTTCCACAAATATGTGGTTTGAATACTTTCACAGGTATTTCTGTGAGACACCTGTTTGCTGAAAAGTACAATTTCTACCACTTAAAATGTTCGTACGGGGTGCTCTTTCCGAAATGGGGTCACTTGTTGGGGTTTTTCATTTCTGGGGACCTCAGGAATTTATTTAATGCGACATGGCACCTAAAATCCATGTCTGCCAATTCAGCCTGTCAGTAAAATTCATATATTGCCATTTGCCTGCTATGCGCCCATACAGCACATATGGGGTGTTTCCTGAATGGGGAGAAAATGAGAAACACAACCTGGGGTGCATTTTCTCCTTGTGGAAAAAAATTGGGGTCTGCTAGTAATTTTTTTTGTTTCACAAATATGTGGTTTGAAATGCTTTCACAAGTATTTCTGTCTACTGTGAGACACCTGCTGAAAAGTAACCTTTATACCACTTAAAATGTTCGTAAGGGTGTGCTATTTCTGAAATGGGGTTTTTCATTTCTGGGGACTTCAGGAATTTCTTTAATACAATGTGGCACCAAAAATCCATGTCTACCAATTCAGTTCAGCAAAATCCATATTTAGATGTTTGACTCTAGAGCCCTGCCATGCACCCATGCATCATTTTTTTTAGCACATATGGGGTGTTGTCATATTCGGGGGAAATGGGGAACAAAATGTGCGGTGAATTTGTCCTGTTACCCCCTGTGAAAGTAAAAAATGTGGTGTAAAGCAACTTTTTCTGGAAAAAATTTAATTCTTAATTTTCACAGCCAAGCGTTTCCTAATTCTGTGAAACGCCTGATGGGTCAAAGTGCTCACTACACACCATGAAATATTCCTTGAGGGGTGTAGTTTCTGGAATGGGGTCAATTTTTGGGGTTTCTACTGTAGGGCCACCTCAGGGTGTCTTTACATGCGACATAGCAACCAATTACCATTCCAGCTAAATCCTCTCTCCTAACGCCATATAGTGCTACTTCCACTCTGAAGCCTGCTGTGCGCTCATGCATCATTTTTTTGAGCATATATGAGGTGTTGGCGTATTTGGGGGGAAATGGGGAACAAAATGTGTGGTGCAGTTTGTCCTGTTACCCCTTGTGAAAGGTAAAAATGTGGGTGTAAAGCAACTTTTTCTGGAAAAATATTTAATTTTTCAATTTCCCAGCCAAGCGTTTCCTAATTCTGTGAAAAGCCTGATGGGTCAATGTGCTCACTACACACCTTTAAATATTCCTTGTGGGGTGTAGTTTCCGGAATAGGGTCACTTTTTGGGGTTTATACTCTAGGGGTACCTCAGGCTGTGTTCAATTGCAAGATGGCGCCTGTCAATTATTCTGGTGAAATCTCCCTTCCAGAAGTGATTTGGTGCTCCTTTCCTTCTGACCCCTGTGGTACACCCATATAGCAGTATACAAGCACATATAGGGTATTTCTGTAATCAGGAGAAAATGGGCAATAAATTAGGGGGTGCTTTTTCTTCCAGTTCCCCCTTTTGAAAGTGAAAAATTTGGGCCTAAATTCAATTTTTCTGGAAAAAATATATATTTTTTTTTTCACAGGCAATTCCATGAATCACTGTTGAGGACAAAGTTCTCACTACACATCTTGAAATATTCCTTGAGGGGTGTAGTTTCCAGAATGGGTCACTTTTGGGGGGTTTCCACTCTAGGAGTACCTCAGCGTGATTTGATATGCGAAATAGCTTACAAAAGCCAACCCTGTAAAATCTGTCCTCCAAAAACCCTATGGCTCTACTTCCCTTTTGAACCCTGCCATGCACCTATACATCATTTTTTTTAGCACACATGGGGTGTTTGCGTATTCTGGGGGAAATGGGGAACAAAATATGTGGTGCATTTTGTCCTGTTACCCATTGTGGAAGTGAAAAATGTGGGTGTAAAGCAACTTTTTCTGGAAAAAAATGTAATTTTCATTTTCATAGCCAATCGTTTCCTAATCAGTGAAACGCCTGATGGGTCAAAGTGCTCACTACACATTTTGAAATATTCCTTGAGGGGTGTAGTTTCTGGAATGGGGTAAATTTTGGGGGTTTCCACTGTAAGGCCACCTCAGGATGTCTTCATATGCGACATAGCTCCCAACTACCATTCCAGCTTAATCCTCTCTCCAAAAGCCATATGGTGCTCCTTCCACTCTAAAGCCTGCTGTGCGCCCATACATCAGTTTTTAAGCACACATGTGCTTCTGTAAACTCCAGATTCAGGGTAATAGATTTTGAGTTTTTTTGGGCTTTTAACCCTTGATGTGTTGCAGAAAAAAATAGATTAAAATTTAAAATCTACAAATAAAAGTGAAATTTGAAATTTTATTCCCCTTTTCATTTCATTCTCGTGGGGCACCTAAATGGTTAACAAAGTTTGTAAAATCTATTTTAATAGCTTGAAGGGTGTAGTTTTTAAATAGGGTGATTTATGGGTGGTTTCTAATATGTAAGCCCCAGAAAGTGACTTCATAACTGAACTGGTCCTGAAAAAAATTGGGGTTTGGAAATGTTCTTAAAAATTTTAAGATTTGCTTCTAAACTTCTAAGCCTTCTAACATCCCAAAAAAATAAAATGTAATTTTTCAAAATGATCATAGGACATATGGGAATGTAAAGTAATAACTATTTTTGGAGTTAATACTATCTATTATAAAAGTAGAGAAATTGAAATTTGGAAATTTTAAAATTTTTTCTAAATTTTTGGTAAAATTTGGTATAATAAATAAAAATAAAATGTTTGACTTAATTTTACCACTGTCATGAAGTACAATATGTGACGAGAAAACAATCTCAGAATGGCTTGGATAAGTAAAAGTGCTTTAAAGGTATTACCACATAAAGTGACAAGGAAAAGGTTAATCTTTCCTAGCCCATAACTGGCCACCCTCGGGTATTTAAGACAAATTTTCCTGTGGGGTGCTTGAGCAATAGCTTCTGGTAGTGTAGTGTACTGCAAAGGGTGCCATTTCTTGTTTGTCTATCCATTCACCAACTTCTGCTTGATCTCCAGATTTTAACCTTTGCTGCCTGATCTCCATATTGACCCTGAGATGTCTGCCTTCAGCCTCTAACTGACTTTGGATTGCACACACTGTGCCTGCCCTACCTCAGCTTTTCCCTACTTTTGTGGTTTTGCCAGACCCCTTGTTGTTTTGCAACGGTGTCTCTTGAACACAGTGAGTCAGCAGTCACTTGAGCAGAGAATACTTCAAGACTGCTATGCCCAGCGTTGCATTGCAGTAGAGTCTAGATACCTGTATAGAGTTTAAAGGTCAAGACCAGGGGAGTAAATTAGATAACGCCCTTAGGAGTAGCCCCAAGTTGAATCTGTTCAGAAGACACAGAAGATCAACACACAGTTGACCAATTGAAAACGGACTAATTCGTACTAGTTTCCCTTTAAGTCTTAAAAGGTCCTGAATAAAGTATGCTAGTAAAACATTACAACTGAAGAAAATCATCATACTCAAGAGAAGGCTCACAGAGTCTTTTCTTGTGTTCTGTGTGAAGCTGTCTTGAACTGAAACCTCTGCTTCTTAAGGATTAAGGATTGAAAAGAAAAGGAGGAAGCTGCTGTAATTTAAACCTAGGTTATTCTTCAGCACAAAGGTGGAAAGGAAAAAAGGGTCTAGGTAAATCTGCTTCTTTACTAGTTCAGTTAAGAAATAATTTTTACCTTTTGAAAGTTTTGTGTTATTAACATTCCAAAGGTGTCATTATCTTTACAGCAATTTATCTCTCTGTTGGCTTTTAACATGAGATCAGAGCACAGAGAGCAGCAAGGCATTGAATAGGTGGACATGGTTTTTAAATTGCAGTTTACCGCATCTCAGAAATATTTTAGCAATGAGATGAGCAGATAAATCAAAGATACATTTTTGATGGATTGTGTCTAGTGTTGAGCGAACAGTTCGAGCATAGTTTCGGGTCCGTACCGAATTTTGGGTGTTCGTGACACGACCCGAACCCGAACTTTTTCGTAAAAGTTCGGGTTCGGGTTCGTCGTTCGCATGTATTTTGGGCGCATTTTGAAAGGCTGCAAAGCAGCCAATCAACATGCATCATACTACTTGCCCTAAGATGCCATCGCAGCCATGCCTACTATTGGCAAGGCTGTGATTGGCCAAGTGCAGCATGTGACTCAGCCTCTTTATAAGCTTGTGCGCACGTCGGGACGTGCTCACTCCCGATGTGAATAGAACAGGGATAGACGAAGCTGATGCTAGGGCGAGAATAGGCAGGGATAATTGAATAACTGGAAGCAAATTTCTCTCCTCCACCTGTGATTCATCTGAACAACTGCAGCTGAGCTGCTTTTTTGATAGGGATTGGCTATTTTTAGAGTGGCCAGAGTGATTTTTCCATCCACATGTACCTGGGCTGACCGCCGGCCGCCATTTTGCGACTTGTAGTGCTGCAGCAGAAGCTGCCACAGTGTGCATTCCAAAGCTCCAAACAAGTCAGACATCTACACCTGGGATTCAGACCAATAGCGATTTAGCAGCACAGTCCAAGGCTATTTTTTTTAAAGGTTGTGCAGACCATTTTGTGGCACATGTTACTGGGCTGATAGGCGGCGGCCATCTTGGGACTAGTGCTGCAGCACAATCTCTCCCAACGTCCATTAATCACTTGTAATAGTGGTCTGTGCCATAGAAATCCTACATCAGGGACTTGGGTGTGCTTGTGTCACCCCTACTAATACCAGTCCACCTGTAATCCATACAGTGAAAAGCCATAAAGTATTCCAGTGAGGGAATTTTTTTTTATTTAAAAAAGGCCAAGTTAGTTTATCTGGCGTTCAATATACTAGATACAGTTAGGCCTGCGTTTCATACATCTGGAATTAGCAAACTAATGTGCTGGGGTTGGGAAAACATATATGTACCCATACTAGAATCTGTCAAAGAAAGCGGTACTCACATATAACAGTCATTCCATCTGTAATCCATACAGTCAAAAGACTGAAAGTATTCCAGTGAGGGAATTTTTTTTATTTAAAAAAGGCCAAGTTAGTTTATCTGGCGTTCAATATACTAGATACAGTTAGGCCTGCGTTTCATACATCTGGAATTAGCAAACTAATGTGCTGGGGTTGGGAAAACATATATGTACCCATACTAGAATCTGTCAAAGAAAGCGGTACTCACATATAACAGTCATTCCATCTGTAATCCATACAGTCAAAAGACTGAAAGTATTCCAGTGAGGGAATTTTTTTTATTTAAAAAAGGCCAAGTTAGTTTATCTGGCGTTCAATATACTAGATACAGTTAGGCCTGCGTTTCATACATCTGAATTAGCAAACTAATGTGCTGGGGTTGGGAAAACATATATGTACCCATACTAGAATCTTCAAAGAAAGCGGTACTCACATATAACAGTCATTCCATCTGTAATCCATACAGTCAAAAGACTGAAAGTATTCCAGTGAGGGGATTTTTTTTATTTAAAAAAGGCCAAGTTAGTTTATCTGGCGTTCAATATACTAGATACAGTTAGGCCTGCGTTTCATACATCTGGAATTAGCAAACTAATGTGCTGGGGTTGGGAAAACATATATGTACCCATACTAGAATCTGTCAAAGAAAGCGGTACTCACATATAACAGTCATTCCATCTGTAATCCATACAGTCAAAAGACTGAAAGTATTCCAGTGAGGGAATTTTTTTTATTTAAAAAAGGCCAAGTTAGTTTATCTGGCGTTCAATATACTAGATACAGTTAGGCCTGCGTTTCATACATCTGGAATTAGCAAACTAATGTGCTGGGGTTGGAAAACATATATGTACCCATACTAGAATCTGTCAAAGAAAGCGGTACTCACATATAACAGTCATTCCATCTGTAATCCATACAGTCAAAAGACTGAAAGTATTCCAGTGAGGGGATTTTTTTTATTTAAAAAAGGCCAAGTTAGTTTATCTGGCGTTCAATATACTAGATACAGTTAGGCCTGCGTTTCATACATCTGGAATTAGCAAACTAATGTGCTGGGGTTGGGAAAACATATATGTACCCATACTAGAATCTGTCAAAGAAAGCGGTACTCACATATAACAGTCATTCCATCTGTAATCCATACAGTCAAAAGACTGAAAGTATTCCAGTGAGGGGATTTTTTTATTTAAAAAAGGCCAAGTTAGTTTATCTGGCGTTCAATATACTAGATACAGTTAGGCCTGCGTTTCATACATCTGGAATTAGCAAACTAATGTGCTGGGGTTGGGAAAACATATATGTACCCATACTAGAATCTGCAAAGAAAGCGGTACTCACATATAACAGTCATTCCATCTGTAATCCATACAGTCAAAAGACTGAAAGTATTCCAGTGAGGGGATTTTGCTTATAAAAAATAATATATTTCATTGTGGTGCGAGTTGAATCGCAACAATGAAGAAAAATACTATTAAGGGACGAGGACGCGGTCGTGGTGGTGTCCGTGGAGCCTCTGTTGCTGGTAGAGGACGTGGCCGTTCGGCCCCAGGCGCACACAGTAGGGAACGAACTCCCCTCAACTAGCCGGCAGAATGTACCGCAATATCTCGTGGGCCCAATGACGCTCTTAGGATGGTAAGGCCTGAGCAGGTACAGGCATTAATCGATTGGTGGCCGACAGTGCTTCCAGCACGTTCACCACATGGTCTTCCACCCAGTCTTCCTGCGGAAAGCGCACAGGTGGCACCTGAAACCAAGCCCATCAGTCTGTCACATCACCCCAAGCATATCAGGGAAACGGTCTGAGCCACAAGTTATGCAGCAGTCTCTTCTTCTGTTTGAAGACTCTGCTTCCAGGGTTTCCAGGGGCGTCCACCTAGCCCTTCCCCAGTGGAGGAAGACATACCATGCATGACGCACAACCACTTATGTCTCCAGATGAAGAGGACATGGGAATACCACCACAGCAGAGTCACCGACTCTCTGATGATGACGAAACACAGGTGCCCACTGCCGCGTCTTTTTGCAGTGTGCAGACTGAACAGAGGAGGTCAGGGAGGGAGACTGGGTGGAAGACGATGCAGAGAAGATGAGGTCTTAGACCCCACATGGACTGAAGGTCGTGGCGATGACTTTCACAGTTCAGAGGAAGAGGTAGTGGTGAGACCGAGACAACAGCGAAGCCAAAGAGGGAGCAGGGGGCCAAGCAGACGAGCCGCCGCCCCCCAGAGTTCGCCTGCTACTGGACATCGCCAACAGGGACCCAGCCCCACAAAGGCAGCTTCAAAGAGTTCCCTGGCATGGCACTTCTTTAAACAATGTCCTACCGACAAGACCCGAGTGACTTGCACGCTCTGCCATCAGAGCCTGAGGCGAGGCATTAACGTTCTGAACCTCAGCACAACCTGCATGACCAGGCATCTACATGCAAAGCATGAACTGCAGTGGGGTACACACCTTAAAAACCAGGCACTCGCTGAGGCTCCCCTGCTCCCTCTACCCTGCTGCTGCCTCGGCTTCCGCCTCGAGAGGAATGTTGCCACCTGCCGAGCAGCAAACAGAGGATGTGCCACCGACACCACCACCACCGCCACCGTCAACTAGCGTCTCCACTATATCACACAGCAGCGTTCAGCTCTCAATATCTCAAACCTTAGAGAGGAAGCGCAAATTCCCCCCGAGTCACCCTCGAGCCCTTGGCCTGAACGCCAGCATTTCTAAACTGCTGGCCTTTGAAATGCTGTCATTCCGGCTGGTGGGCCATGGCTGTCCCGCAGTATGTGGTTCCCAGCCGCCACTACTTCTCCAAGACAGCCGTGCCTTCCCTGCACATGCAAGTGTCCGATAAAATCAAGTGTGCACTGCGCAACGCCATTTGTGGCAAGGTCCACCTAACCACAGATACGTGGACCAGTAAGCACGGCCAGGGACGCTATATCTCACTAACTGCACACTGGATAAATGTAGTGGCGGCTGGGCCCCCGGCGGACAGTTCCTTGGCGCACGTCCTTCCGCCCCCTAGGATCGCAGGGCATCATTCTCTGCCTCCTGTAGCCTCCTCCTCCTACTCGGCTTCCTCCTCCACTGCTTCCACCAGCTCATCCGGTCAGCCACACACCTTCACCACCAACTTCAGCACAGCCCGGGGTAAACGTCAGCAGGCCATTCTGAAACTCATATGTTTGGGGGACAGGCCCCACAGCGCAAGGAGTTGTGGCGGGGTATTGAACAACAGACCGACGAGTGGTTTCTGCCGGTGGGCCTCAAGCCATGGCCTGGTGGTATGCGATAATGGGCGAAATCTCGTGGCAGCTCTGGGACTAGCCGGTTTGACGCACATCCCTTGCCTGGCGCATGTGCTGAACTTGGTGGTGCAGAGGTTCATTCACCACTACCCCAACATGTCAGAGCTGCTGCATAAAGTGCGGGCCGTCTGTGCGCGCTTCCGCCGTTCACATCCTGCCGCTGCTCGCCTGTCTGCGCTACAGCGGAACTTCGGCCTTCCCGCTCACTCGCCTCATATGCGACGTGCCCACCCGGTGGAACTCCACCTTGCACATGCTGGAGAGACTGTGCGAGCAGCAGCAGGCCATAGTGGAGTTTCAGCTGCAGCACGCTCGCGTCAGTCGTACTGCCGAACAGCACCACTTCACCACCAATGATTGGGCCTCCATGCGAGACCTGTGTGCCCTGCTGCGCTGTTTCGAGTACTCCACCAACATGGGCCAGTGGCGATGACACTGTTATCAGCGTTACAATACCACTTCTATGTCTCCTTGAGAAAACACTTAGGGCAATGATGTTAGAGAAGTGGCCCAGGTGGAGGAGGAGGAGGAGGATGAGGGCTCGTTTCTAACACTTTCGGGCCAGTCTGTTCGAAGTGGCTCAGAGGGAGGTTTGTTTAAGCAGCAGAGGACAGGTTCACAAGTCGCCAGCCAAGGCACTGTACTGGAGGACGAGGAGGATGAGGAGGAGGAGGTGGAGGGGGGACGAGGATGACGCAAGTTCACAGCGGGGTGGCAGCCCAGGCCCATCACTGGTGCGTGGCTGGGGGGATACGGTGGACGATGACGATACGCCTCCCACAGAGGACAGCTTGTCCTTACCCATGGGTAGCCTGGCCCACATGAGCGATATATGCTCCAATGCCTGCGCAACGACAGCAGAGTTGCCCACGTTTTAACGTGTGCAGACTACTGGGTGGCCACCCTGCTGGATCCCCGGTATAAAGACAATGTGCCCACTTTAATTCCTGAACTGGAGCGCGACCGTAAGATGCGCGAGTACAAGCGCACGCTGATAGAGGCGCTCTTGAGAGCATTCCCACATGTCACAGGGGATCAGGTGAAGGTGAAGGCAGAGGAGTGCAGAGTCGCCAACGCAGCTGTGTCACGGCCAGCTCATCTGAGGGCAGGGTTAGCATGGCAGAAATGTGGAAAAGTTTTGTCTCCACGCCACAGCTATCTGCACCGACACCTGATACGGAACGTGTTTAGCAGGAGGCAGCATTTCACTAACATGGTTGAACAGTATGTCTGCACACCCCTCCACATCCTGACGGATGGTTCGGCCCCATTCAACTACTGGGTTTCGAAATTGTCCACGTGGCCAGAGTTAGCATGTTATGCCTTGGAGGTGCTTTCCTGCCCGGCGGCCAGCGTTTTATCTGAACGCGTATTCAGCACGGCAGGGGGCGTCATTACTGACAAGCGCAGCCGCCTGTCCACAGCCAACGTGGACAAGCTGACCTTCATAAAGATGAACCAGGCATGGATCCCACAGGACCTGTCCCTCCCTTGTGCAGAGTAGTCCTTATTAACTGCCTAAAACATGTCTTGTTGTGCTACGGGCCACTTCTTTATTTGATACAAATTTTATGAAACCCACAGTTGAATGAAACTCTTCTCTGTCTGGGCGCCGGGGCCTACCAGATGAAAGTGGCCGGTTAAACTAACGGGTGACATGAAGCCATAACCTCTGCCATGCTACCTCTGTCTTCTGTCTGGGTGCTGAGGCCTAAGTCAAATAAAGCGGTCTTCTGCTGTGCTGGGGGGATATGAAGCTAATCTCTGACCTCTCTCCTCTGTCTGGGTCCAAAGGCCTAAATCACTGAAAGAGGCCTTCTCCTGTGGTGTGTGATATGATGCCAGAATATGTGCTGTGGGGCCTCTCTCCTCTTCCTGGGTGCAGGGGTCAAATAAACTAAATTGTGGCCTACTCCTGTGGTGGTTGATATGATGCCTGATTCTCTGATGTGGAACTCTCTCCTCTGTTTGGGTGAAGGGGTCAAAGTAACTAAATGGTGGCTTCTCCTGTGTGGCTGATATGATGCCAGAATATGTGCTGTGGTGCCTCTCTCCCTCTTCTGGGTGCAGGGGTCAAAGTAACTAAATGGTGGCTTCTCCTGTGTGGCTGATATGATGCCAGAATATGTGCTGTGGGGCCTCTCTCCTCTTCCTTGGGTGCAGGGTGTCAAAGTAACTCAATGGTGCTTCTCCTGTGGTGGCTGATATGATGCCAGAATATGTGCTGTGGGCCTCTCTCCTCTTCCTGGGTGCAGGGGTCAAAGTAACTCAATGGTGGCTTCTCCTGTGGTGGCTGATATGATGCCAGAATATGTGCTGTGGTGCCTCTCTCCTCTTCCTGGGTGCGGGGGTCAAAGTAACTCAATGGTGGCTTCTCCTGTGGTGGCTGATATGATGCCAGAATATGTGCTGTGGGGCCTCTCTCCTCTTCCTGGGTGCAGGGGTCAAAGTAACTCAATGGTGGCTCTCCTGTGCTGATTGATATAAAGCTGATGGTTGTGCCATCTGACATGGTTGCCAGGGTCTGATTCAATGGGGGCCTACTCCTGTGGTGGGTGATCTAAATGCCTGATTCTCTGCTGTGAAACCTCTCTCTCCGTCTGGGTGTAGGGGTCAAAGTCTTTCAAAGTCGCCTTCTCCTGTGCTGATTGATATGAAGCTGATGGTTGTGCCATCTGACATGGTTGCCGGGGTCCCCATTAATTGTGGCCTACTCCTGTGGTGGTTGATTGATGCCTGATTCTCTGATGTGGAACCTCTCTCCTCTGTTTGGGTAAAGGGTCAAAGTAACTAAATGGTGGCTTCTCCTGTGGTGGCTGATATGATGCCAGAATATGTGCTGTGGGGCCTCTCTCCTCTTCTGGGTGCAGGGTCAAAGTAACTCAATGGTGGCTTCTCCTGTGGTGGCTGATATGATGCCAGGAATATGTGCTGTGGTGCCTCTCTCTCTCTTCCTGGGTGCGGGGGTCAAAGTAACTCAATGGTGGCTTCTCCTGTGGTGGCTGATATGATGCCAGAATATGTGCTGTGGTGCCTCTCTCCTCTTCCTGGGTGCGGGGGTCAAAGTAACTCAATGGTGGCTTCTCCTGTGGTGGCTGATATGATGCCAGAATATGTGCTGTGGTGCCTCTCTCCTCTTCCTGGGTGCAGGGGTCAAAGTAACTAAATGGTGCTTCTCCTGTGGTGGTTGATATGATGCCTGATTCTCTGCTGTGAAACCTCTCTCCTCCATCTGGGTGTAGGGGTCAAAGTCTTTCAAAAAGTCGCCTTCTTCCTGTGCTGATTGATATGAAGTTGATGGTTGTGCCATCTGACATGGTTGCCGGGGTCCCATTAAATTGGGGCCTACTCCTGTGGTGGGTGATCTAAATGCCTGATTCTCTGCTTTGAAACCTCTCTCCTCCGTCCCGGGTGTAGGGGTCAAAGTCTGTCAAAGTCGCCTTCTCCTGTGCTGATTGATATAAAGCTTATGCTTGTGCCATCTGACATGGTTGCCGGGGTCTGATTCAATGGTGGCCTACTCCTGTGGTGGTGATCTAAATGCCTGATTCTCTGCTGTGTAACCTCTCTCCTCCGTCTGGGTGTAGGGGTCAAAGTAACTAAATGGTGGCCTACTCCTGTGGTGGGTGATATGATGCCTGGTTCTCTGCTGTGGGACCTCTCTCCTTTGTCTGGGTGCTGTGTCAAAATAATAGTAAGTGACCTTCTCCATTGGTGGGTGACTTGAAGCCTGATTCTGTGCTATGGGACCTCACTCCAATTAATATTGTTTAATTTTTATTTATTTTATGTTAACTCATCATTCCCTATCTTACATTTGTTTTGCAGGGGATTTTAACTACATTTTGCTGCCTTTTGCAGCCTTCTAGCCCTTTCCGGGTGTGTTTTACAGCCTTTTTAGTGCCCAAAAGTTCGGGTCCCCATTGACTTCTATGGGGTTCGGGTTCGGATGAAGTTCGGGTCGAGTTCGGATCCGAACCCAAACTTTTTCGAAAGTTCGGCCGAACTCGTCGAACGCCGAACATCCAGGTGTTCGCTCAACTCTAATTGTGTCACAAGGGCAAATGTTCTTGTTTACCAACAGATCATTTTCATAGGTTCACTTGTGGCTTTAATTAAAGCAGTTTCTTTTTTCTTAAAGACATATAGTATAAGCAATTTTATTGAGTTATCTCCTAAGTGTAGATGAAAACAATATCTACTTACTTATAAAAGCTTCATGAACTTTGACAGTTTTTCTTCATGGATTTTGCAACTACTTAGTAAAATACATTATTAAAGCTGACTGTTTGTAAACATTTCTCTTATGATTCTCCTCCCCCTTTGGTGTTAAAAGCTATGGACAACCTTTGAGGGCAATTTTTGATCATTGCATTATACTCATATTGGGCTAAAATCTTTTTTTTTCAATTGTTTTTGTATTTAAAAAAGTTCAACGTTTTTTTTCTCTACGGCTGTCACTTTAAGTATATCTGCAGAGTGTTGCTCTCTGCTTCATGATGAATCCCTTCTGAAAACTGCTCTGATGGATCGATCTGTTGCCCTTATTTATACTTTTGTAACATTAGTAAACATTCATTATAGTAAAATTCTTATTAGTTTGATAAGAATTTAACTTTAGTAAGTGCTTATGAACTATTAGGAGTTCAGAGATAAGGGTTACAGATTGAGTTGTCAGAGTAGCTCTCTGAAGGATTGACTATTAAGCAGAACGTAACAGTCTGCAGATGTACTGAAAGTGAAAGATGTAGAGGAAAAACTGTTGAAAATTTTTAATAAAAAAATATATAAAAATTATTTTAGCCCTCTATGTGTACAATGCAATGATTAAAAAAAAATTGTCCTCAAAGGTGTCCATAACTAGCCATATGCTTAAAGAGTAACTTAACCTTTATATAAACTTTTAATTTGTTGTCCCTATTGCCCTAATAAAACTATCTCTAATATACTTTATTAATCAATTTTCTATTTTTACTACACTTTTCCCCTGCCTAAAGCGCACCATTCACTGTGCGCTTAAAACTCTGTTCTCTGTACAACCGCTGACAGCTCAGTGGTGTACAGAGTATGGAGTACACATTTTATCAATGGGGCCATAGCAGCGCAGGAGTAAGCAAGAGTGCATATTTCTGCACCTGGCCGTGTTCTCTGGACGATTACTAACTCTTGGCATAGCACCATGGGTATCCGGTACCCATGTACTATGCCCGGATTAGCTGAGCGGAGGACCTCCTGCTTCTTCCTGCTCTGCTAAGCTAAGAGAACTGCATGTTGGCTCTTAGCTTAGTGGAGCAGGCAGAATCAGGAGCCGCTCCGCTCAGCTAATCCTGGCATAGTACATGGGTACAGGGTATCCATGTGCTATGCTAAGAGTTTGTAATCCTCCGGGGGGCATTAGGGACAACATGTTAAAAGTTTATATAAAGGTTTAGTTACTCTTTAGGTTAGCAAAAATAGATTATTTTAAGTAGTTTGGCTAATCAGAATTTTTTAAATGACGTGAATGGTAGTTTACGATCTTTGAGTGCTGTGTGAAAAAAATGGTTTGTCATGTTGAATTTTTTCGGCTGTTGTCAGCCAGGTTCTCCAAAGATCTGCCAAAACTTCCCTCCCCCCCACACACCACACTTTCCTGTACTTACTATACAGCAGCACATACCTGTCACATCCAGTGCTCCAGGTGATGTCTCCTCGGATGTAGATCTTCTCTGTCATCATCTTCTCCATTTGGTCTGTACAACTTCTTTCATGCCGTGCCTCGTCTCTGCTGAGTGTGGACACACAGACATCATAGCTTCCTCACTTTTCTATTATCATCTCCCAACCTGGGGTCCCCACAGTGTTACCCTGCTGCTCGCTGTGCCCCTCAATACTCCCAAATACTATACTGAAGAAATATTAATTCCCCCATAGTAATAGTGCTCCATATAGTCCCTGCAAAAGTAATTCCCTTCTAGAATGCCCTCATTAGTAATACTGCCCCCTACAGTGCCCCCAACTGTGATAATGCTCCCCAAGAGTTCCCCCATTAGTAGGAGTCCTTCAGTATTAATAATATCCTCACAGAGCCCCCAGTAGTAATAAGGCCCCCCATAGTGCTCTTAGTAGCAATAAGGTGGATCTATAAGTCCCTCCTATAGAGCCCCCAGTAGTAATTTGAATGCCTATAGTGTCCCCTGGATTTGCAGTGCCCCCTGTAGTTATATTCCTCCCTCCACCATACAGTCCCATGTAAATTACATCATATCATCTCTCCTGCCCCTTCCAAAATACAGTCCTATGTAAATAGCATCACTCCCCTCCCTTCAGCCCCTTCAATATATAGTCCCATGTAAATAACACTATTTCCCTCCCTCTGCCATATAGTCCCATGTAGATAACATCACGCCGTCTTTCCAGCCCCTCCAATATACAGCCCCATGTAAACATGCAATTCCATGTAAACATCACCCCCTCATCATTCAGTCCCATGTAAATAACATCATTCCTTCCCACCAGCCACCTTCAACATACAGTCCCATGTAAATAATAACATCACTCCCTCCCTCAGACCCCTGCACATTCAGTCCCATATAAATAACATCACTCCCTCCCACAGCCTCCATCAACAAACAGTTCCATGTAAATAGCATCACTTCCTCCCCCAGCCACCTCCGACATACAGTCCCATGTAAATATCATCACTCCCTCCCACAGCCGCCTCCAACATACAGTCCCATGTAAATAACATAATCCCCTCCCACAGCCGCCTTCAACATGCAGTCCCATGTAAATAACATCCACCCTGCCCCCAGCCCCCTCCAACATTCAGTCTCATGTAATTAACATCACTCCCTCCCACAGCCGCCATCAATAGTGTTGAGCGAACTTATGTTTTAAGTTCGGCGTCTAAAGTTCGGATTCGGGTTATCGAAGAATCCATTATTGATTACGCTACCATGGACCACAACGGAATTCGGAATCCATATCGGGATTCTTCGATAACCGTAAACCGAACTTAGACGCCGAACTTAAACCACAAGTTCGCTCAACACTAGCCATCAACATACAGTCCCATGTAAATAAAATTACTCTATCCCCCAACCCCCTCCAACATACAGTCCCATGTAAATAACATAACTCCCTCCTACAGCCACCATCAACATAAAGTCCCATGTAAATAACATCACTCCCTCCTACAGTCACCATCAACATACAGTCCCATATAAATAACATGACCCCCTCCCCAGCCACCTCCAACACACAGTTCCATGTAAATAACATCCCTCCCTTCAGCCTTAATATACAGTCCTAGTTAAATAACCACAGCTCCCAGCATCACTCTGCCTCTCCCTTCACTTATCTCTCCTCATGTGGCAGACATCACTACAAGCTTCTTCCCCTCTTCACTGCTGTCCTCTCCTGCACTGATCACATGCTGGTGACATCATCACAGGTCCTTCCCAACCACTGCCTGTTTTGCTGGTCACATGACCTGTGATGTCACCACAGGTCCTTCATCTCGTCCAGTGCATTAGATTCAATTGTATTGTCGTCCTGAGGATGGAAATACAGTTGTATCTATCTGGCAGACAGGACATTCGGGGCCTGGGACAAAACATCAGGAGCCCAGGCCCTGAATGTTTTAACCTAGCAACGCCCCTGTTGTCAGCTAAAACTAGCCATATATTGCGTGGTCAGCCATTTAAAGCTTATCAAACACCACCTTTGCACACATGCATTCAGTTTTTTTCTATTTTTTTAAACTATGACACAAGCCCTGCTAGGGAGATGTAGATCTCCTGGCTTGTAATGGATTTCACTTTGAACTAAAACGTAAAGTGAATACAAAGATATTCCCCATTTTCGTCCATTAAACCATATACAACCCTGTACAGGGATCTGGACTTTTCTGCAGAGAGTTCTTCAGGGCTCTACACTCATAGTAGTTTCCATTAGCAACTGCTGACAATCCAAGACAGAAGATAGAAAGCACAGTCAGACAAGCCATGGTCTAGAAAGGCAAAGTTCAGGGCAGGACGAGTTCATGCAGTATGGAGATCAGACACAAAGTCGTGGTAAGATTGGCAGATAAAAAATACTAGGCCAGAAACAAACCAAGTCAAAGCTAGGAATCAAAAAAGATACACACCTTTTGTACAACAATCAAACCTAAAGAACATATTGTGCAGACACTGGAGTAATGAAAAAGTGGTCCCTATATAGCCACATGCATAAAGATTGATGCTTTACACCAGCATGCACTTGTATTTTAAGAAATCCAGGAGTCAGCATGAGAACTAGAGTACCCTGCAGAGAGAGTTAGAGTAGGAAGCAGTGGAACACCAAGCAGGGAACCCTGGACCAACAGCAACCAATGGAGAATAACAACCAAAAAGAAAAAAAGCTGCAGGGTGGAGAGTGGTGGAGGGCGGTAAGTGTGACACTATGTTCCTGATCTTGTAATGTAGCTGGAGATGTTTATGTCTGACTATCAATATGAAATTAGGGGACTTAGGGAACTAATAACAAGTAAAATGATAAGGAGTCAAAGCAAAAACAAACAATGACAAAAGAGAAATGTAACTGCCCATAAGAGCTTACAGTCTAAATTATACTTTCTGTTTTGGTTCCATTTTATTGCAAGCTTATCACAAAAATTTCAAATAGTGATGCAATGTAGATATTCTGCAGTAATAATTTATGTACAGGGTAAAACTGTTTACATCATATTTTGTATTAGCCATACAGAGGCACCAAGGGCGTTCCCATCTTAGATATGTATGGCATATCTATAGGATATGTCATTAATGCCTTATAAATTTGGATCCCACCTATGTACCAACACCTATCTCCAGAATTGTGTCTCCCATAGCACCTGAGGAAGTGGCCACTGTGAATGGAGAGGTGGGTACGTGTTCAAGGCCCTCTACATTCACTGCTATGGAAATTCTGAAAATAGCGGTGCATACATGCTTGGCTGTTTAGTAATTACCATAGAAGGGAATATGGGGAACGATGCATGTGCAGTCAACTCTCCATTCACAGTAGTTTATTCACCTGGACGTATGAGGGTCAGGGCTACCCTCATTCTGGAGATGGGTGCTGGTCCCAGAGGATGCCACATCTATGATACATTTATGGCCTATTATAAGGCCATTTTAACAATGTGTGGTTGCCATAAGTCAGACCCTTCTCTCAAACCCTGGCCAACAGCTGATTCTGCTGGAAATGTAGCAGTGGCCAGGGGAGGAAAGTGAAAGAGAAATCTAAAAAGTATAGATGGCTCAAGTCCATCAGACATTAGACTGGTTGTAATTGCACCTCTTTTTCTCTCTTCTGACTCAAAGGGGAGACTTCTCCCTTTAAGATGTCTATTCATGCTAATAGGGCAAATGGACAGGGATTGTCCTCATGAGACAATCTATTAAAGTGCCTTTCTATCAGGTACCCACATCAGTGCCTCAGATTCAACCTCAGAAGTCCAAAGCTGTTGCTCTTATCAGTGCCTGTGACTCAGATTCCCCCATAGGTGCCTTCACTTCAGACAGCCAGTCTCAAATGTCTGCAAAGTGCCTGTAACAGATGTTCCTAAGAGTGAGCCACCGATGCCTTTAGACAGCGACAGATTTCACAACAGGTGCCCTACAGGCAGGCCAAAGATGCCCTTCAGACTGCAAGCTATTGATATTTCCTATGCTTATAATATGCTATAACCCATATGCTTGCCTATATCTTCAGTTGGGCTTCACAATAAAGATAACAATTGTATTTAGGCATGTTTGCCTCCAGTACCATGATTCGCTGTGTACATGTGCTTCTAAAATCTTTCATGCTGATAATGAGCATTGTACTGATATGGTACTGCTTGGCGTATATTTACTCTGTGTGATAATAGTGTTGCTCTGTGTCTGGTATATCCTCAGGGTGGCCAGCTTGGACATGGATTCCGGTGAACATCTCCTGTCGATGGTGGAATCACGGATCCCAGTGGATCCCTTTTGGAGCAACACTTAAAGCATTCTTTGACTACATTCTCATATGAAATGGAAGATTTTTTTCCAGACTAAGAATAAACCATTAACATTCCAAAAATTTGCCTCCATATTTCCAGACAATTGTTTGGTCATTTGACACAAGAACCCTAATTAGAGATGAGTTAATTTCACAAAATTAGTTTTGGCTCTAATTCTTTCAGTTTGCTGTCAGATTTGATTCTGTCTGAATGAATTTGGTCAGAATCAAAAGTGCCCCAATTGCCCTAAAAAAGTTGTGCATGACACTCTGAGGCCTCTTAGGACTGTATCCAACCTCTTTTAATGCCAAGACAGCACTAGTAATGACAAAGTAAAAGTGATATACACTCACCTAAAGAATTATTAGGAACACCTGTTCTATTTCTCATTAATGCAATTATCTAGTCAACCAATCACATGGCAGTTGCTTCAATGCATTTAGGGGGGTGGTCCTGCTCAAGACAATCTCCTGAACTCCAAACTGAATGTCAGAATGGGAAAGAAAGGTGATTTGAGCAAATTTTGAGCGTGGCATGGTTGTTGGTGCCAGACGGGCCGGTCTGAGTATTTCACAATCTGCTCAGTTACTGGGATTTTCACGCACAACCATTTCTAGGGTTTACAAAGAATGGTGTGAAAAGGGATAAACATCCAGTATGCGGCAATCCTGTGGGCAAAAATGCCTTGTGGATGCTAGAGGTCAGAGGAGAATGGGCCGACTGATTCAAGCTGATAGAAGAGCAACATTGACTGAAATAACCACTCGTTACAACCGAGGTATGCAGCAAAGCATTTGTGAAGCCACAACACGCACAACCTTGAGGCGGATGGGCTACAACAGCAGAAGACTCAACCGGGTACCACTCATCTCCACTACAAATAGGAAAAAGAGGCTACAATTTGCACGAACTCACCAAAATTGGACTGTTGAAGACTGGAAAAATGTTGCCTGGTCTGATGAGTCCTCGATTTCTGTTGAGACATTCAATGGTAGAGTCCGAATTTGGCGTAAACAGAATGAGAACATGTATCCATCCTCTGATTGGCTACTTCCAGCAGGATAATGCACCATGTCACAAAGCTCGAATCATTTCAAATTGGTTTCTTGAACATGACAATGAGTTCACTGTACTAAAATGGCCCCTCAGTCACCAGATCTCAACCCAATAGATCATCTTTGGGATGTGGTTGAACGGGAGCTTCGTGCCCTGGATGTGCATCCCTCAAATCTCCATCAACTGCAAGATGCTATCCTATCAATATGGGCCAACATTTCTAAAGAATGCTATCAGCACCTTGTTGAATCAATGCCACGTAGAATTAAGGCAGTTCTGAAGGCAAAAGGGGGTCCAACACCGTATTAGTATGGTGTTCCTAATAATTCTTTAGGTGAGTGTATATCTGGCTATGGATAAGCGGATGGTAGCCAGGGATAACAAATAGCCTGTTTAATTACACTATTTTTATGCTTTTTAAAATAAAAAAAAATGGTTCAAATTTATTAAACCAAAGCTTCTCGGAAATTCATAAGGAATTTGATTTGAATGTCTAGAGATGAGCAAATTGATTCTAAACTACCGTAAATAGATTGGTTACAAATTTCAGAAAAAAATTGTCTGCCAAATTAATTAGTTTAGGCAATGAATCATACAAAAACAGCTCTTGAGCCATTCTACGAATCCGACGAATCCTGACAGCGGGGACCGGTGCAGTCCCTGTATTCTAATGCACCGGTCCCGCTCACTGTTGTATATATCTTATTCTTATCTAACCTGTAGGCATTGTTAAAATATAATAATCATTTGTAATCCAGCTGTATTACTTACAGCTAAGTTCCGTAGCAAGGAGGAGGGAGGAGGCAGGCAGGCCGGGAGGATGGGCGGGCGACGCGTCACTCACTACTTCATGCACCTGCGCCGCCCACTTTATGAATGAAGCAGGCGGCACTACTTCTCCCTGCTACGGAACTTAGCTGTAAGTAATACAGCTGGATTACAAATGATTATTATATTTTAACAATGCCTACAGGTTAGAAAAGAATAATATTATACAACAGTGAGCGGGGCCGGTGCATTAGAATACAGGGACTGCACCGGTCCCCGCTGTCATGATTCGTCGGATTAAAATTTTTCAAAATCGGTCGGGATTCGAGTCCACGAATCCCTCGAATCTTGTTAGATTCGAGGGATTTGTGGATTCGACAGATTCGTTGTCCAACCTCTAATTAAAAAGCATAACACATGTGACGACGAGGTCAGGCTGTTTGTTAACACCATCAACCATACATTTACCCATAGCTATATTAGTCAGTGTCACTCTAAAATTATTTGCTATTGCTGTGATTGCTTTAAAGAGCTTAAAGGGGGGGGGGGGGGGTTAGAGAGAGAGAAAAAATTTGAAAAAAGAATTAAAAAGAGGACAACAAGAGGGAAAAAAAATCTGAGGCCTAGGAGAGCTCAGAGTGCCGTTTACCAATTTTCAGTGCAATTGGAACACTTTTTATTTGCGTAGAATCGATTCATCCAAAAATCAATTTTTTTTGAATATTTGCCCAATCAAACGTAAACAAATTTTAAGAAGTTTACCCCCGAACCCGCACATTTCTGTAAAGGTTCGGGTTCGGTGATTTCTTGTGTTTGGCGTGTTTTTTGAAAGGCTGCAGAGCAGCCAATCAACAAGTGTTTAACTGTGTGACCTTAGAAGCCATCACAGCCATGACTACTATGGCATGGCTGTGATTGGCTAGTGCAGCATGTGACCCAGCCTCTATATAAGCTGGAGTCACGTAGCGCTGCACGTCACTCTGCTGTGCTTAGTGTAGGGAGAGGATGCTGCTGCTGTGAGGGAGAGAATAGGACAGAATCTTTAATCAGAACTCTAATTGAACTCAGTGATCTACATAGATTTAGTTGTGTGGGTGCAGTGCACAATCTTTTTACCCTGCCCTGAGCCCAGTGACAGAGAAAAATAACTTTTATCCGTCGGTTAGTTAGGTGGGCGGCGGCGGCCATTTTATGCAAGCTCAGTGCACCAGCACTGCATATGTGCTTTTGTGACATTCAAATCCAAGCTTCAAATACTGCAAAATTTAATCTGGTTTTAAAAAAACAGCCTTTTTTGGCAATATCCAACATCTGGTGCCTTTGCAGCATTAGTCAGTGTGCAATTATATAAAATCAGTGATACAGTACTAACCTCAGTATCTGAAGAAAGGGATTTAGGGGTCATTATTTCAGAAGACTTAAAGGTAGGCAGAGAATGTCATAGAGCAGCAGGAAATGCTAGCAGAATGCTTGGGTGTATAGGGAGAGGCATTACCGGCAGTGCTTTAAGTGGGCCAAAAGAGGTGCCGGTACTCTATTAGGTGCCGGTGCTCCCCCCCCCTGCACATCAGACCCCCCCATCACACACATATATATTAGTTCCTCTATGTACCAGTACAGTACCCCCCCCCACCACCGCACATTCGTTCCTCTCTGTACCAGTACCCCCCTGCACATCAGACCCCCCCCCCCACTCATCACACACACACACATTAATTCCTCTCTGTACCAGTACCCCCCTGCCAGGGGGGTACTGGTACAGAGAGGAATTAATGTGTGTGTGTGTGTGATGAGGGGGGGGGTCTGATGTGCAGGGGGGTACTGGTTCAGAGAGGAACGAATGTGCGGTGGTGGGGGGGGGGGGGGTACTGGTACATAGAGGAACTAATATATATGTGTGTGATGGGGGGTCTGATGTGCAGAGGGGTACTGGTACAGAGAGGCACTAATGTGTGGTGGTGGTGGTGGGGGGGGGGGGGACTGGTAAAGAGAGGAACTAATGTGTGTGATGAGGGGGGGGGGGTCTGATGTGCAGGGGGGTACTGGTACAGAGAGGAACGAATGTGCGGTGGTGGGGGGGGGGGGTCCTGGTACATAGAGGAACTAATATATATGTGTGTGATGGGGGGGTCTGATGTGCAGGGGCCCCCTACACATCAGACCCACCCATCAGACACATATATATTAGTTCCTCTATGTACCAGTACCCCCCCCCCCCCCACCACCGCACATTCGTTCCTCTCTGTACCAGTACCCCCCTGCACATCAGCCCCCCCCCCCCCCCTCATCACACACATTAATTCCTCTCTGTACCAGTACCCCCCTGCCAGGGGGGGGGGGGGGGGTACTGGTACAGAGAGGAACTAATGTGTGTGGGGGGAGGGGGGTGCCTGTCACTCACCAGTACTCTTCAGAAGTTGGATTCCAAAGCAAAGTCGATGTTCTTTGCTGCACCGTCGACTCCTGACTCCAAGGAGGACCAGTCACTGGTCGCCGCACTGATCGCTCCTCAGTCACAGGCGCGCGGGAAGGAGTTGACGTCACCTAACGTGAGGTCAACTCCCTGCCTGCGCCAGCCTGAGCCGTACTCTGCAACGACCCGCCCCCCCCCCCTAGCTGCCCAGCCAACGACATTAGGGAGGAGATACTGCCAGCTCTCCGCTGCGCTCCGGCAGGGCCGGCCTTAGGTGTCCAGGCCCCCTGGGGGGGCTAACCTTGTGGCGCCCCCCCCCCCCCCCAAAAAAAAACAAAAAAACACTGCTTGTTGCTGGCATCATGGCATAGGCTGGCTGACTATCCAACCAAGTAGTTACCAGCCCGCACACCCCAAAGGCCGGTGTAATGTTATACTTCCCTACTTCGTGAGATTTCCCTACCTTCGTCACTTCCGGTCGCACCGGACATGACGTGAGGAGGTGTGCAGCGCCGCGCAGGCGCACAATGACAGGTTAGGGAAGTTTCACAGCAGAGTGCGCATGCGCCAGGAGTCTCGCCGGCGGTTAGGGTAGGGAAAAACTATGGGCCAGTGCGCAGGCGCAGTGATCGGATGGATGTTCTCAGCTGGACACCGGCCGACACTGCGCATGCACCGGGAGCCTCACCAGCGGTTAGGGAAGGGAAAAATTATGTACGGGTCAGTGCTTTTTCCCTACCCTAACCGCTGGTGAGGCTCCCAGCGCATGCGCAGTGTCGGCCGGTGTCCTGCTGAGAACATCCATCCGATCACCGCACCTGTGCACTGGCCCATAATTTTTCCCTACCCTAACCGCCGGCGAGGCTCCCAGCGCATGCGCACTCTGCTGTGAAATTTCCCTAACCCGTCATTGTGCGCAGTGCGCCCCCCCAATATAATAAACATTGGTGGCGCAGTGCGCCCCTCCCAACACTCCAGTATAATAAACATTGGTGGCGCAGTGCGCCCCCCCCATCACCCCAGTATAATAAACATTGGTGGCGCAGTGCGCCCCCCCTCAATATAATAAACATTGGTGGCGCAGTGGGCCCCCCCTCAATATAATAAACATTGGTGGCGCAGTGCGCCCCCCCTCAATATAATAATCATTGGTGGCGCAGTGGGCCCCCCCTCAATATAATAATCATTGGTGGCGCAGTGGGCAGTGCCAATGAGGGTTAAAAAATAAAAATAATAATTAACTCACCTCCTCCAATTGATCGTCTTCTGTTCTTTCTTCATGACCTGTCAAAGGACCTGTGGTGACATCACTGTTAGCATCACATGATCCATCACCATGGTAATGGGTCATGTGATGAGCTCAGTGACGTCACCACAGGTCTTGAAGAAAACAGGAGAACGGCAGCTATGCGATCATCTGGAGGAGGTGAGTTAAATTTTTTTTATTATTTTTTAACCCTCACTGGCACTTCCCACTGAGCCACCAATGTTTCTTATACTGGGGTGTTTGGGGGGGAAAGCGCACTGCCTACCAACGTTTCTTATACTGGGGTGTTGGGGGGGGGGGCGCACTGTGCCACAAACGTTTCTTATACTGAGGGGGGGGTGGGGGCGCACTGCCTACCAACGTTTCTTATACTGGGGTGTTGGGGGGGGGGGGGCGCACTGTGCCACAAACGTTTCTTATACAAAAACAGGAGGCGGGTGCTGGAATCAAATAGCCGGCACCCGACCTCTGTGACAGGGAGCTGCGATCAGCTACAATTAACCCCTCCAGTACCGCACCTGAAGGGTTAACTCAACTGCAGCTGATCGCAGCTCCCTGTCACAGAGGTTGGCTGTCGGCTATTTGATTCCAGCACCCGCCTCCTGTTTTTGTATTCAGGTCAGTTATCTTCATTGGTGGCGCAGTGGCCACAGCCCCTCCCCTCCTCCTCCCGTCTCTCTTCTTATTGGCAGCGGCGGGGGCAGCAGGCAGGTCAGACAGGGGAGGAGGAACGAATCAGGTCAGACAGGGGAGGGCTAGATGGAGGGGGCGCCCCGAGGGAGAACACAAGTTCAGCCTCGCCTGCCGCATATTACATTGCGAGCTGTCGGCCGCCCAGCGCCCCTGTTACTATGGCGCCCTGTGCGGCCGCACAGCCCGCACACCCCAAAGGCCGGCCCTGCGCTCCGGTACCGGAAACCCACGTACTGGGCGCACGGAGAGGTGCTGGTACTCTCCAGGGCAATTTTTGGAAGTGGCGGTACTGAGTACCGCCGCGTTCCGGCCCACTTCAAGCACTGATTACCGGTAGAAAGAGGGAGGTGCTCATGCCGCTCTACAGAGCACTAGTAAGACCTCATTTGGAGTATTGTGCTCAGTACTGGAGACCATATCTCCAGAAGGATATTGATACTTTGGAGAGAGTTCAGAGAAGAGCTACTAAACTAGTACATAGATTGCAGGATAAAACTTACCAGGAAAGATTAAAGGACCTTAACATGTTGTGGGGATCCGCTCTGGTAGGCAGTGGTAGCGAGTGCAGTATAGAGGCATCACAGACCGGTCTTAGTGTAAAACACAATGCTTTGTTTATTCACACGGTGCATATTTGTGAAAGACGGTGCAGTTCACAGGGAGGGTGGTCACACACAGCAAAATAATAGTTCAAACACAGCAAGTCCCTGCTGCAGGCTGCTTGAGGCCTGTTTCAGTCACATAAAGCAAAGTCTATTTAAAGCCAGGAGTAATGTCACCTTTTCTCCTTTGGGAAATAAGTCCATGGGTCCGGCTCCTAGCCACAGGACATGGATCCCTCCTGGATTCAGCTGCGGGTCCCTGCACACTCCTTTTACAGGCCTCAGCACGCAGCCCAGCTCACCTCCACTCCTCACTCTCACAGCAAGAGAACACAGAAGCTCCACACTGAGAACCACACCCTTGTTGCTGGTCAGGTTTTAACCCTTCCCTGCAAAACCTGGCCTGGACCGTGGGGAGACAGGCACCCGCCCGCATATCTGCCTGCTCCCAATAAGAGCCGGCCCGGATCCGTTGTTAACAGCGTAACCGCTGCAAAATGCCAGGACCCCCGCTGGCACGTACCTCCCGTTTACCACCACCCCAGGTACTCTCCTACATATCCCCCCCCTTTGTTCAATCCTGAAGGGTTGCACACCCTGTTCAATCCTGAGCGGTTGGACACACGTACAACAGTGTACCCGGGACAGGGCATCGGCATTCCCCTGTAAGCGGCCTGCCCTGTGTTCGACACTGAACTTAAAATTCTGGAGGGATAAGAACCACCTGGTGACCCGGGCACTCCCCTCCTTGGCCCGGCTCATCCACTGAAGAGGGGAATGGTCGGTCACCAGACGGAACCTTCTCCCTAACAGATAGTACCTAAGGGACTCGAGGGCACACTTAATGGCCAGGCATTCTCTCTCTATCACGCTGTACCTGGTTTCCGCAGGGGTGAGTTTGCGACTCAGGAAGACAACAGGGTGTTCCTCCCCACTGATTTCCTGAGAGAGTACTGCCCCTAGGCCCACTCCAGAGGCGTCCGTCTGAACGACAAATTCCCGTGTAAAGTCTGGTGTCACCAAAACCGGGGACCCACACAGAGCCGACTTCAAACGGGAGAACGCCTCTTCCGCCTGCTCATCCCAGCGGACCATCACAGTCTTCCTCCCCTTTAAAAGTCTTGTCAATGGGGCCGCTACTGTGGCAAAGTTGGGGATAAAGCGCCTGTAATATCCTATCATCCCTAGGAACGAACGTACTTGCTTGGTGGTAAGAGGTCTGGGCCAGCTCTTGATCGCCTCAACCTTGTCTACCTGGGGTTTGACAACTCCCCGCCCAATCACGTATCCCAGGTACAGGACCTCCTCGAACCCGATCGAACATTTTTTTGGGTTGGCCGTCAGTCCGGCTTTTCTAAGTGAATCGACTACGGCCTGTACCTTGGGCAGGTGACTCTCCCAGTCCTGACTAAACACGATGATGTCATCCAGATATGCCGAAGCATATGGACGATGGGGCCGTAGTATGACGTCCATCAATCGCTGGAAGGTGGCTGGAGCGCCATGCAGGCCAAAGGGCAAAACTTGGTACTGAAATAACCCCTCGGGGGTGACAAAGGCAGTCTTCTCCTTTGCCGCCTCCGTGAGAGGCACCTGCCAATATCCTTTTGTGAGGTCGAGGACCGAGAAATAGCGAGCTTTCCCTAGCCGTTCTATGAGCTCGTCTACCCGGGGCATGGGGTAGGCATCGAATTTCGACACTTCGTTGAGCTTTCTAAAGTCATTGCAGAAGCGCAGAGTACCGTCAGGTTTTGGGATGAGGACTATGGGGCTGGCCCACTCGCTCCTTGACTCCTCAATCACCCCTAACCTCAACATCGACCTTACTTCTTCTGAAATGGCCTGTCGCCGGGCCTCCGGTACACGATACGGCTTTAACCGTACCCTGACGTGGGGCTCGGTGACGATGTCATGTCGGACTACCGAAGTTCGACCAGGAAGCTCAGAGAACACGTCCCTATTTCGACTCACCAACTCTTTGGCTTCCTGAGCTTGTTTGGTCGACAGACCACCCGCTATCTTTATCGTGGAGGTGCCCTCCGGGACCTCGGGTGGAGCTGGGATCTTCCCCGCAGACAAGACAGTGCTTGGGCCGTCCCCAATGAGACACTCCCTATCTCTCCACGATTTCAGTAAATTTACATGATATACCTGTTCTGGCTTCCGCCGGCCTGGCTGGGATATCTTGTAATTCACTGGCCCTACCTTCTCTTTCACCTCGTAGGGACCTTGCCACCGTGCCAAAAACTTACTGTCAATGGTGGGGACTAGCACCAGTACCCGGTCACCCGGGTTAAATGTCCGGACCTGGGCACTCCGGTTGTATACCCGGCTCTGTGCCAGTTGGGCGGCCTCCATGTGTTCCCGGACGATTGGTAGGACTGTCTCGATACGGTCCTGCATCTTTTCTATATGCTCTATAATACTCTTGTGTGGGGTGGGCTGTTGCTCCCACGCCTCTTTAGCGATGTCCAGCAACCCTCTTGGCCGTCGACCGTACAATAGCTCGAAGGGCGAGAATCCCGTAGAGGCCTGGGGCACTTCTCGCACTGCGAACAATACGTACGGCAGCAACAAGTCCCAATCCTTTCCGTCTTTGGCTACGGTTCTTTTAAGCATAGTTTTTAGGGTTTTGTTAAAGCGCTCCACTAGTCCGTCGGTTTGAGGATGGTATACGGACGTGTGTAACCGTTTAACCCCTAAAAGCTTGCAGTGCTCCCTCGTCACCTTAGACATGAAGGGTGTCCCCTGGTCGGTCAGGATCTCTTTTGGAATCCCCACTCTTGCGAGCATGCCCATGAGTTCTTTAGCTATGAGCTTAGCTGAAGTATGACGTAGTGGGATCGCTTCAGGATATCTGGTGGCATAGTCTAAGACCACCAAGATATGCTGGTGCCCTCTGGCCGACTTGTTTATGGGGCCTACCAGATCCATCCCTATTCTTTCGAAGGGGACCTCAATGATGGGCATGGGTACTAGGGGACTGCGATAGTGGGGTTGGGGGCTCGTCATCTGACACACTGGACAGGATTGGCAAAACCTTTTGACCTCCTCATAAACCCCGGGCCAATAGAACCTTTGCAGAATCCGCTCTTGGTTTTTTTTTACGCCCAAGTGTCCTCCCAGCACGTGGGAGTGGGCCAAGTCCAGTACCACACGGCGGTATGGCTGGGGTACCACCAGCTGCTCCACTACCTCGTGCTGCACTTTGTCCACCCTATACAGCAGGTCCTGGTTAAAAGCTAAATGGGGAAACACAGAGTCGGCCCCTGGGTGCTGAGCCACCCCATTTACCACTGTCACCCCTTCCCTCGCCCGCAATAATGTCGGATCCTGGAGCTGGGCGGTCCCGAACGTGTCACGGGATACCTCCAGGTCCGGGATGGACGGGGTTTCCACGGATTCGCCTGCCAACACCTCTAGGGGAAACCTATCGGGATGACACTCTACAGGTGATGTGGTGACCCCTACGGCTGGTATCCCTGCATCGGGATCCTCGGGCACTGGGCCAGATTGTCGTCTGTCCCTAAGGAAAGGCATATCGCTCTTCCATAGAGTCCAGAATAAAGGAAAATCCCTTCCCAGTATGGCGGCATAAGGGATTTGGCGTCCCACTCCGACGACATGCTGCACCTCTTTGCCCAACACGGACATGGTAACCCTGGCAGTGGGGTACTCCCGGTGATCCCCATGGATACAGACAATGGACAGGGTTTGCTTCTCTGGGAGTGTCTCAGACACTAAGGACTCATGCACTAGGGTTACCAGGCTCCCAGAGTCCAGCAAAGCATTAATCGGATGCCCATCGATCAAGACTTGGCACAGAGGTGGCATATCGGCGTCCGGCCAGGCATCTGCGGTACATACAGGCCGGGCAAAGAAAGAGGACCGGCGAGCGAACCCGCAGTCCATGGGTTCAGGTGTTTGAGGACAGTCCGCTGCCCTATGTCCCAGGCCGTGGCAGTGCCAACATTGAATCCCCGTGGTCCCTCCCCGGTCTCTCTTCCCCGGAGTAGGACTAGCCTTCCCCCCCTTTGTGGTTGGGTCCCTTTTTCCGGATCCCTAGCCTGAGAGGGAGCCTGACGGGATTCCCGTACCTGCGTTGAGTCCCGCACCAAGTCCTGGGTCGCCACTTACCTCTCGACTAGGCTTACTAACTGATCCAGGTTGCCGGGGTCTCCCTGACCAACCCAGCGCTGTATGGCCCTTGGCAGGGTCCGCACCAAACGATCGACCACCACCCGTTTCACCATCTACGAGGGGCTCAATGTCTCAGGCTGCAGCCATTTTTTTACTAGGTGTAACAGGTCATAGGCCTGGGACCGAGCAGGCCGGGACTCAGAGAAGGCCCACTGGTAGACTCGATGTGCACGCACATAGGTATTAACCCCAATACGAGCCAACACCTCCCCCTTCAGCCTCTTATAGCTCTTGGCTTCCTCCTGACTGAGGTCGAAGTAGGCCTTTTGTGCGTCTCCCACTAAAAATGGTGCTACTACTTCGGCCCACTGTTCTGCAGGTAACCTTTCCTGTTCCGCAGTGCGTTCGAAGACCATCAGGAACACCTCGATATCATCCTCGGGGCCCATCTTTCTTAACGCTGAGCGCACCTTATCCCGGGCAGCAGGTAGGACTGCGGTTCCCCCTGGGACGGCTTGTTGTTGTAACACACGCATGGATTCCTGCATAGTCGCCAGTTGCTGGGCCAGTAGACTATTTAACTGCCGCTGGTCTCTCAGGGCTTCCTCATGTCTCCGAGTAGCCTCCTCATTACTTTGCACCAAGTGTCTAATGGCTTCCTCCATCTTATCTGGAGCCACAAAACTTGCCGGCTTAATATATGACGTACAGTTCAAACAACACAATTTTTCGGCCTCACTGCTGTTTGCCCGCTGAAGCCACCAATTGTGGGGATCCGCTCTGGTAGGCAGTGGTAGCGAGTGCAGTATAGAGGCATCACAGACCGGTCTTAGTGTAAAACACAATGCTTTGTTTATTCACACGGTGCATATTTGTGAAAGACGGTGCAGTTCACAGGGAGGGTGGTCACACACAGCAAAATAATAGTTCAAACACAGCAAGTCCCTGCTGCAGGCTGCTTGAGGCCTGTTTCAGTCACATAAAGCAAAGTCTATTTAAAGCCAGGAGTAATGTCACCTTTCCTCCTTGGGGAAATAAGTCCATGGGTCCGGCTCCTAGCCACAGGACATGGATCCCTCCTGGATTCAGCTGCGGGTCCCTGCACACTCCTTTACAGGCCTCAGCACGCAGCCCAGCTCACCTCCACTCCTCACTCTCACAGCAAGAGAACACAGAAGCTCCACACTGAGAACCACACCCTTGTTGCTGGTCAGGTTTTAACCCTTCCCTGCAAAACCTGGCCTGGACCGTGGGGAGACAGGCACCCGCCCGCATATCTGCCTGCTCCCAATAAGAGCCGGCCCGGATCCGTTGTTAACAGCGTAACCGCTGCAAAATGCACTTTTCCGGCTCTTACTCCAGCGGGGCCAGGACCCCCGCTGGCACGTACCTCCCGTTTACCACCACCCCAGGTACTCTCCTACAATGTATAGCTTGGAAGAAAGATGAGACAGAGGGGATATGATAGAAACTTTAAAATGCATAAAGGGAATCAACAAGGTAAAAGAGGAGAGAATATTTGAAAGAAGAAAAACTGCTACAAGAGGACATAGTTTTAAATTAGAGGGGCAAAAGTTTAAAAGTAATATCAGGAAGTATTACTTTACTGAGAGAGTAGTGGATGCATGGAATAGCCTTCCTGCAGAAGTGGTAGCTGCAAAACAGTGAAGGAGTTTAAGCATGCATGGGATATACATAAGACCATCCTTCATATAAGATAGGGCCAAGGGCTATTCATAGTATTCAGTATATCGGGCAGACTAGATGGGCCAAATGGTTCTTATCTGCCGACACATTCTATGTTTCTATGTTTCAATTTAAGCTAGAAATTAGAGTTGAGCGAACACCTGGATGTTCGGGTTCGAGAAGTTCGGCCGAACTTCCCGGAAATGTTCGGGTTCGGGATCCGAACCCGATCCGAACTTCGTTCCGAACCCGAACCCCATTGAAGTCAATGGGGACCCGAACTTTTGGGCACTAAAAAGGCTGTAAAACAGCCCAGGAAAGAGCTAGAGGGCTGCAAAAGGCAGCAACATGTAGGTAAATCCCCTGCAAACAAATGTCGATAGGGAAATGAATTAAAATAAAAAAATAAAAATAAAAAATGAACCAATATCAATTGGACAGAGGTCCCATAGCAGAGAATCTGGCTTCACGTCAGCAGAGAATCAGTCTCTTCATGCCATAGCAAATAATCTGGCTTCATGTCAGCAGAGAATCAGTCTCTTCATGCCATAGCAGAGAATCTGGCTTCATGTCAGCGCAGAATCAGTCTTCATGTCATAGCAGAGAATCAGGCTTCACGTCACCCACCACTGGAACAGGCCACTGTCACACATTTAGGCCCCGGCACCCAGGCAGAGGAGAGAGGTCCCGTAACAGAGAATCTGGCCTGATGTCAGCACAGAATCTGTCTTCATGTCATAGCAGAGAATCAGGCTTCACGTCACCAACCACTGGAACAGGCCACTGTCACACATTTAGGCCCAGGCACCCAGGCAGAGGAGAGCGGTCCCGTAACAGAGAATCTGGCCTTATGTCAGCGCAGAATCTGTATTCATGTCATAGCAGAGAATCAGGCTTCACGTCACCCACCACTGGAACAGGCCACTGTCAAACATTTAGGCCCAGGCACCCAGGCAGAGGAGAGAGGTCCCGTAACAGAGAATCTGGCCTTATGTCAGCGCAGAATCTGTATTCATGTCATAGCAGAGAATCAGGCTTCACGTCACCCACCACTGGAACAGGCCACTGTCACACATTTAGGCCCCGGCACCCAGGCAGAGGAGAGAGGTCCCGTAACAGAGAATCTGGCCTTATGTCAGCGCAGAATCTGTCTTCATGTCATAGCAGAGAATCAGGCTTCACGTCACCCACCACTGGAACAGGCCACTGTCACACATTTAGGCCCCGGCACCCAGACAGAGGAGAGCGGTCCCGTAACAGAGAATCTGGCATTATGTCAGCGCAGAATCTGTATTCATGTCATAGCAGAGAATCAGGCTTCACGTCACCCACCACTGGAACAGGCCACTGTCAAACATTTAGGCCCAGGCACCCAGGCAGAGGAGAGAGGTCCCGTAACAGAGAATCTGGCCTTATGTCAGCGCAGAATCTGTATTCATGTCATAGCAGAGAATCAGGCTTCACGTCACCCACCACTGGAACAGAACACTGTCAAACATTTAGGCCCCGGCACCCAGACAGAGGAGAGGTTCATTCAACTTTGGGTTGCCCCGCAATATAATGGTAAAATGAAATTAAAAATAGTATTGAATGAGGAAGTGCCCTGGAGTAGAATAATATATTATTAAGGAGAGGTAGTTAATATCTAATCTGCACAAGGGATGGACAGGTCCTGTGGGATCCATGCCTGGTTCATTTTTATGAACGTCAGCTTGTCCACATTGGCTGTAGACAGGCGGCTGCGTTTGTCTGTAATGACGCCCCCTGCCGTGCTGAATACACGTTCAGACAAAACGCTGGCCGCCGGGCAGGCCAGCACCTCCAAGGCATAAAAGGCTAGCTCTGGCCACGTGGACAATTTGGAGACCCAGAAGTTGAATGGGGCCGAACCATCAGTCAGTACGTGGAGGGGTGTGCACAGGTACTGTTCCACCATGTTAGTGAAATGTTGCCTCCTGCTAACACGTTCCGTATCAGGTGGTGGTGCAGTTAGCTGTGGCGTGGTGACAAAACTTTTCCACATCTCTGCCATGCTAACCCTGCCCTCAGAGGAGCTGGCCGTGACACAGCTGCGTTGGCGACCTCTTGCTCCTCCTCTGCCTTCGCCTTGGGCTTCCACTGGTTCCCCTGTGACATTTGGGAATGCTCTCAGTAGCGCGTCTACCAACATGCGCTTGTAGTCGCGCATCTTCCTATCACGCTCCAGTGTGGGAAGTAAGGTGGGCACATTGTCTTTGTACCGGGGATCCAGCAGGGTGGCAACCCAGTAGTCCGCACATGTTAAAATGTGGGCAACTCTGCTGTCGTTGCGCAGGCACTGCAGCATGTAGTCGCTCATGTGTGCCAGGCTGCCCAGAGGTAAGGACAAGCTGTCCTCAGTGGGAGGCGTATCGTCATCGTCCTGTGTTTCCCCCCAGCCACGCACCAGTAATGGGCCCGAGCTGCTTTGGGTGCCACCCTGCTGTGAACATACTTCCTCCTCATCCTCCTCCACCTCCTCCTCATCCTCGTCCTCCTCGTCCTCCAGTAGTGGGCCCTGTCTGGCCACATTTGTACCTGGCCTCTGGTGTTGCAAAAAACCTCCCTCTGAGTCACTTCGAAGAGACTGGCCTGAAAGTGCTAAAAATGACCCCTCTTCCTCCTCTTCCTCCTGGGCCACCTCCTCTTCCATCATCGCCCTAAGTGTTTTCTCAAGGAGACATAGAAGTGGTATTGTAACGCTGATAACGGCGTCATCGCCACTGGCCATGTTGGTGGAGTACTCGAAACAGCGCAACAGGGCACACAGGTCTCGCATGGAGGCCCCGTCATTGGTGGTGAAGTGTGTCTGATCCGCAGTGCGACTGACCCGTGCGTGCTGCAGCTGAAAATCCACTATGGCCTGCTGCTGCTCGCACAGTCTGTCCAGCATATGCAAGGTGGAGTTCCACCTGGTGGGTACGTCGCATATGAGGCGGTGAGCGGGAAGGCCGAAGTTACGCTGTAGCGCAGACAGGCGAGCGGCGGCAGGGTGTGAACGCCGGAAGCGCGAACAGCCGCCCCGCACTTTATGCAGCAGCTCTGACATGTCGGGGTAGTTGCGAATGAACTTCTGCACCACCAAATTCAGCACATGCGCCAGGCAAGGGATGTGCGTCAAACCGGCTAGTCCCAGAGCTGCAACGAGATTTCGCCCATTATCGCACACCACCAGGCCGGGCTTGAGGCTCACCGGCAGCAACCACTCGTCGATCTGTTGTTCTATACCCCGCCACAACTCCAGTGCGGTGTGGGGCCTGTCCCCCAAACATATGAGTTTCAGAATGGCCTGCTGACGTTTACCCCGTGCTGTGCTGAAGTTGGTGGTGAAGGTGTGTGGCTGACTGGATGAGCAGGTGGAAGAAGAGGAGGAGGAAGCTGAGTAGGAGGAGGAGGAGACAGGAGGCAAAGAATGTTGCCCTGCGATCCTTGGCGGCGGAAGGACGTGCGCCAAACAGCTCTCCGCCTGGGGCCCAGCCGCCACTACATTTACTCAGTGTGCAGTTAGGAAGATATAGCGTCCCTGGCCGTGCTTACTGGTCCACGTATCTGTGGTTAGGTGGACCTTGCCACAGATGGCGTTGCGCAGTGCACACTTTTATGATTTTATCGGACACTTGTTTGTGCAGGGAAGGCACGGCTCTCTTGGAGAAGTAGTGGCGGCTGGGAACAACATACTGTGGGACAGCAAGTGACATGAGCTGTTTGAAGCTGTGTGTGTCCACCAGCCTAAATGACAGCATTTCATAGGCCAGTAGTTTAGAAATGCTGGCATTCAGGGCCAGGGATCGAGGGTGGCTAGGTGGGAATTTACGCTTTCTCTTAAATGTTTGTGAGATGGAGAGCTGAACGCTGCCGTGTGACATGGTTGAGATGCTTGGTGACGCAGGTGGTGGTGTTGGTGGTACATCCCATGTTTGCTGGGCGGCAGGTGCCAACGTTCCTCCAGAGGCATAGGAAGAGGCCGAGGCGGCGGCAGCAGCAGCAGAAGAGGCCGAGGCGGCGGCAGCAGAAGAGGCAGCAGGGGGAGCCTGAGTGACTTCCTTGTTTTTAAGGTGTTTACTCCACTGCAGTTCATGCTTTGCATGTAGGTGCCTGGTCATGCAGGTTGTGCTAAGGTTCAGAACGTTAATGCCTCGCTTCAGGCTCTGATGGCACAGCGTGCAAACCACTCGGGTCTTGTTGTCAGCACATTGTTTGAAGAAGTGCCATGCCAGGGAACTCCTTGAAGCTACCTTTGGGGTGCTCGGTCCCAGATGGCGGCGGTCAGTAGCAGGCGGAGTCTCTTGGCGGCGGGTGTTCTGATTTTGCCCACTGCTCCCTCTTTTGCTACGCTGTTGGCTCGGTCTCACCACTGCCTCTTCCTCCGAACTGTGAAAGTCAGTGGCACGACCTTCATTCCATGTGGGGTCTAGGACCTCATCGTCCCCTGCATCGTCTTCTACCCAGTCTTGATCCCTGACCTCCTGTTCAGTCTGCACACTGCAGAAAGACGCAGCAGTTGGCACCTGTGTTTCGTCATCATCAGAGACGTGCTGAGGTGGTATTCCCATGTCCTCATCATCAGGAAAAATAAGTGGTTGTGCGTTAGTGCATTCTATCTCTTCCACCCCTGGGGAAGGGCTAGGTGGATGCCCTAGGGAAACCCTGGCAGCAGAGTCTTCAAACAGCATAAGAGACTGCTGCATAACTTGAGGCTCAGACAGTTTCCCTGATATGCATGGGGGTGATGTGACAGACCGATGGGCTTGGTTTTCCTGCGCCATCTGTGCGCTTGCTGCAGAAGACTGGGTGGGAGATAATGTGAACGTGCTGGATCCACTGTCGGCCACCCAATTGACTAATGCCTGTACCTGCTCAGGCCTTACCATCCTTAGAACGGCATTGGGCCCCACCAAATATCGCTGTAAATTCTGCTGGCTACTGGGACCTGAGGTAGTTGGTTCACTAGGACGTGTGGCTGTGGCAGAACGGCCACGTCCTCTCCCAGCACCAGAGGGTCCACTAACACCACCACGACCATGTCCGCGTCCGCGTCCCTTATTAGATGTTTTCCTCATTGTTCCCGTTCACCACAATTTTGAGAATGGCAAATTTGGGAATAGTTTTTCAACCCAGAAAAAAAAGGGTGCTTTTACGGTCACTACAAATAACTTGACCAGCTAAAACAGTACAGATTTGGTTGAATAGAGATGTGAGGCCTGTTTTTTTTTGCGCTGTGTGACAGGTATAGCTTTAATCACAGAATCAGACTTCTATCAGCACGCTAGCGTGTGTCTTAGGTTATTCTGAATGACACTATCAGTACCTTCAATGTAAGATATTCTTTTTGGGATAGATTTCAAGTAGGCCTCAAATACCAGAAACTAGTTATTTTGAGAATGGCAAATTTGGGAATGGTTTTTCAACCCAGAAAAAAAAGTGTGCTTTTACGGTCACTACAAATAACTTGACCAGCTAAAACAGTACAGATTTGGTTAAATAGAGATGTGAGGCCTGTTTTTTTTTGCGCTGTGTGACAGGTATAGGTTTAATCACAGAATCAGACTTCTATCAGCACGCTAGCGTGTGTCTTAGGTTATTCTGAATGACACTATCAGTACCTTCAATGTAAGATATTCTTTTTGGGATAGATTTCAAGTAGGCCTCAAATACCAGAAACTAGTTATTTTAAGAATGGCAAATTTGGGAATGGTTTTTCAACCCAGAAAAAAAAGTGTGCTTTTACGGTCACTACAAATAACTTGACCAGCTAAAACAGTACAGATTTGGTTAAATAGATATGTGAGGCCTGTTTTTTTTTTGCGCTGTGTGACAGGTATAGGTTTAATCACAGAATCAGACTTCTATCAGCACGCTAGCGTGTGTCTTAGGTTATTCTGAATGACACTATCAGTACCTTCAATGTAAGATATTCTTTTTGGGATAGATTTCAAGTAGGCCTCAAATACCAGAAACTAGTTATTTTGAGAATGGCAAATTTGGGAATGGTTTTTAAACCCAGAAAAAAAAGTGTGCTTTTACGGTCACTACAAATAACTTGACCAGCTAAAACAGTACAGATTTGGTTAAATAGAGATGTGAGGCCTGTTTTTTTTTGCGCTGTGTGACAGGTATAGGTTTAATCACAGAATCAGACTTCTATCAGCACGCTAGCGTGTGTCTTAGGTTTTTCTGAATGACACTATCAGTACCTTCAATGTAAGATATTCTTTTTGGGATAGATTTCAAGTAGGCCTCAAATACCAGAAACTAGTTATTTTGAGAATGGCAAATTTGGGAATGGTTTTTCAACCCAGAAAAAAAAGTGTGCTTTTACGGTCACTACAAATAACTTGACCAGCTAAAACAGTACAGATTTGGTTAAATAGATATGTGAGGCCTGTTTTTTTTTGCGCTGTGTGACAGGTATAGGTTTAATCACAGAATCAGACTTCTATCAGCACGCTAGCGTGTGTCTTAGGTTTTTCTGAATGACACTATCAGTACCTTCAATGTAAGATATTCTTTTTGGGATAGATTTCAAGTAGGCCTCAAATACCAGAAACTAGTTATTTTGAGAATGGCAAATTTGGGAATGGTTTTTCAACCCAGAAAAAAAAGTGTGTTTTTACGGTCACTACAAATAACTTGACCAGCTAAAACAGTACAGATTTGGTTAAATAGAGATGTGAGGCCTGTTTTTTTTGCGCTGTGTGACAGGTATAGGTTTAATCACAGAATCAGACTTCTATCTGCACGCTAGCGTGTGTCTTAGGTTTTTCTGAATGACACTATCAGCACCTTCAATGTAAGTTATCCATTTTGGGATAGATTTCAAGTAGGCCTCAAATACCAGAAACTAGTTATTTTGAGAATGGCAAATTTGGGAATAGTTTTTCAACCCAGAAAAATAAGTGTGCTTTTACGGTCACTACAAATAACTTGACCAGCTAAAACAGTACAGATTTGGTTGAATAGAAATGTCAGGTCTATTTTTTAGGCGCTGGGTGACAGGCTCAACTTGCCCCTGATGTAATATATGGCCAAAAAATAACCACACTGTTGATGGTTAAATGCACTTGGGTGACACAGGCTCAGCCTGCACCAGATGTAGTATATGGCCAAAAAATAATCAGACTGTTGATGGTTAAATGCACTTGGGTGACACAGGCTCAGCCTGCAGCTGATGTAGTATATGGCCAAAAAATAACCAGACTGTTGATGGTTAAATGCACTTCGGTGACACAGGCTCAGCCTGCAGCTGATGTAGGATATAGCACAAAATAACCACACTATCGATGGTTAAATACACTTGGTGATAGCTTGTGCTGGCGCACCACAAGTCACAAAATGGCCGCCGATCACCCCAGAAAAAAAGTGATCAAAAAACGCTCTGGGCAGCCTCAAAAAAGTGAGCAAGTCAATAATAGCACTTCAATGATCCACAGCTGCAGATCGATCATAGAATGAAGTCTTTTGGAGGAGTTAATCTGCCTAATCTCGCCCTAACGTCGCAGCTGCAACCTCTCCCTACACTGATCATAGCAGAGTGACGTGCGCAGCTACGTGACTCCAGCTTAAATAGAGGCTGGGTCACATGCTGCACTGGCCAATCACAGCCATGCCAATAGTAGGCATGGCTGTGATGGCCTCTTGGGCCAAGTAGAATGACGCTTGTTGATTGGCTGCTTTGCAGCCTTTCAAAAAGCGCCAAGAAAGCGCCGAACACCGAACCCGAACACAGACTTTTACGAAAATGTTCGGGTTCGGGTCCGTGTCACGGACACCCCAAAATTCGGTACGAACCCGAACTATACAGTTCGGGTTTGCTCATCCCTACTAGAAATACAGCTATAATTTTCTGGGTTTTAAAAAACAAAATATACAATTTTACAGCCCTTGCTGCATCTGCACGTGTGAAATTCAAGCGTTATATACAGCTGTCATATTCTGTTAGTAAAAAAAAGCATCCTTTTTGGGCAAAATACTTAATATTGCAGCCCTTGCTGCATCTGTGATTGTTAAAAACAAGTTTGAAATACTTCAATAATTTTCTGGCTTTGAAAAAACACCAATTTTTGGCAATAACCTTCATCTTGGGCCTCTGCCGCATTAGTCAGTGTGCAATTTAAGCTAGAAATACAGCTATAATTTTCTTGGTTTTAAAAAACACCCTTTTTGGGCAAAATATCATCTGCACGTGTGAAATTCAAGCGTTATATACTGCTGTCATATTCTGCTAATAAAAAAAACAACCATTTTGGGGAAAAAACTTAATTTTGCAGCCTTTGCTGCATATGTCATTGTAAGATACACCCTTTAGATACTGTGGTTCTATTCTGCTATTAGAAAAACACCCATTTTGGGCAAAAATCTTAATTTCGCAGCCTTTGCTGCATATGTCATTGTGAGATACACCCTTTAGATACTGTGGTTCTATTCTGCTATTAATAAAACACCCATTTTGGGCAAAAATCTTTAATTGCGGCCTAGTCTTCATCTGTACGTCTGAGAAACACCCTTTACATACTGTGGTTCTATTCTGCTATTAGAAAAACACCCATTTAGAGCAAGATCCTAAATTTTTTAAATATGAGGAGAGCGTCAAATAAGGGACGTGGCCCCGGTCGTGGTGCTGCTGGTGGAGCTCCTGTTGCAGGGAGAGGACTTGGTCGATCGTTGCCAGCTACACGCACAAGTGAAACACCTTCCTCAGGTGCGAGTAGGCGACAGAACCTGCAGCGGTATTTGGTTGGGCCTAATGCGGCTCTACGAATGGTGAGGCCAGAACAAGTACAGGCAATAGTAGATTGGGTTGTTGACAGTGGCTCTAGTTCCTTCACATTGTCTCCCACCCAGTTTCCTGCTGAAAGATCAGAGTTGGCACCTGCAGAGTGAGTACTCCAGCTCTCATCAACAGGAATCTCCCCTTTGGAGAGTATTCTACATCTTTTATGTATTCACTATATATCACCATATATTATCCTCCGGCCTAAGGGGGTACTAACCACCACATCCAATTTCTCCACATCTATGAGAGTGGCGCCTTTTACAGTGTTCTCTCTTTTTTGAATCACGTCCGGCTGGATCCTTTTTGTCAATTGGAACCTCCAGACTAGGTTCACCTGTCATTGGTATTTGTCTATTGGGAATGGAAATTCTTTTCACATCCCTATAACACTTGTGCTGCCTTCCCCAAACAGTTATTCAACAGGCACGTAGTTTGTGGTGCTTTTTTATCTCATTCTATAGGATATTTTATACTTCTTTTGTCTACATCTACATCTCCTCCATCCCTCTGGCGCCTTTTCCCCAGGACCTCCAGTCCTGGTGGGACCACTCAACCTCTTTTTTTCTTTTCTCTTTGCACTCCTATTGGCTGAAACAGTGCAAAAAATATTGTGCGGTTTGGCTACCATGAGCTATCAAAGGCTACAGCAGACTCCTAATCCACTGTACTCAAATGGGAGTTCTCCACATCCAGTCATGCCATGTATCAGTACATACACAGCAGCCCATTGATCATCGTTGTGAGGGGCAGAAGGAGCACTACCCCTATCCTCCGAGATTCAGTGAACTCATGAGACCATTGGCTACAGTTTACCATACAGTACAATATTTTGGTTGATCTGAAAGCGGGCCTATCTCCAGTTGGCATCTGACATTTCGTAACAGATCTGCTTTACAGAAGATAAAATGAAAAAAATAAAAATAAAATAGAGAAAATGTATTAACTGGTATTTCATATGGTAGTCTTAATCTGAAGTGCACAGAAGTATGTGCCAAATTTGTTAAGCGGTGCACAAATCTAAATCTAGTTCCCCTGTGGGGTGCAGATATACCAGCAAAGCACATCTACACCTTCTATGAGCAATTTATGGCATAAATGATGAATATGTTGGGCCATGGGAGGCTATATCCTTTCCACTAAGCATTGTCTATTTTGCCTCATCACTTTTAAAAACTTGTGAACTGCAGAAAACGTTTGATTTTGCCTCCTTTCAAAAAAGTGGGTGGACCCTTTCCTCGGTACCCATGTCGCTCCTGATCCTCGCACGGTAACCACTGCATCTCCCCATCGTGCGAATCAAAATATTTGGCAATGGGGGGGGGGTTGGGGAGCAGCCAATAGCAGGCCGCAACGGGGACCAGCCTCCCTAGCATCACCCACAATGCTAGGGAGGCTCGTTCCCGTCACAACCTGCTATTGACTGCCCCAAATGGTCCTTTAAGGCCTCATGCTCATGGCCATTCTGTGCATTGAGGACCGCAATTTGTGGACCCCAATGCACGAACCCTAATGCACGGGCTGCCATGATGGATCCAGGCCCATTCAACTTGAATCGGTCCTTGATCCGTCCGCACTGCAAAAAAAATAGATCATGTGAATGTGAGCACACGGCCGGTGCCCGCATATTGCAGACCTGCTGTTTGCGGTCCACAATACAGGCACGGTCGGGCAACTGCAATGTGCATGAAGCCTAATACTGTATGTTGGCTGCATGGCTGCATCTTATTTCAACAGCCCTTTTACTAAGACTGGCATGTGAAATGCTATTTATTAATAAATGACCGCCAATGTGGACATGCTAAATATTAGTGAACTACTCTGATAATCCAGGAACAAAATTCAAGTCAGATTGTTCAACTTATTTATAACTGGCAAATAATGGAAGAAGTGATTCACTATAAGAGCACACATAACAAGTTCCCCCAGCACTCATCGGCCAGCCTGCAAACTCCAAGCGCATCACGATTTTGAATTCTAGGAAATAAATTTAAATTAATGATTTTCAGTGGCAATTACTGTCCTGGGAAAACTGGGAACCATAGAAGTCATGACTGTACTGAACTGCAGAAAACGTTAGAACCACATAAAGAATATAATAACAACAGCTCTACGCTATTATAAGATACTGTCAAGCAGAAAACCGCGCGAATGGTTCTTGTATCTATCATATAATGTATTTCTCACAAAATTCAATTATCAATTAAGTTTTGTATCAAAAGTTACAGAAAGTCAAGATTTGTAACCCTTTGTAATTAAATAGCAGCAGCCCGGTGAGGAGCAGACAAACAGGTCTGTACAGAAGTGAGGGACAAACACAGAAAAGTCATTTAACTTGATTACAATTACTCCCTCCATAATGGACTATTAACAAGTACAATTGCAGAATATTGAAAATATGTCATGACCAATTACTCAGCACAAAGAACATGTTTGGCAGTATGAGATAAATAAGAGAGTCTGGCCTAAGTTAAAAGAGAGATGAATGCATTGTGTCAACATTACAGCATGAAGCTATATAAAACAAAACAAATTCAAGGGTTAAAATTGGTCAGAAGGGTTAAATCATAGTTTTCCATCTTATCTTCCACCTACCAACCTATGCCCCTTCTAATAACTTCATTATTGCCGTAAGAGCAGTATGGATTAAAAAATTACCATTAAATCGGTTATCCAGAAATTTTATATTGATGGCCTACCCTCAGGATAGGTCAGGGATCGGACACTTTCGGCACTCCAGCTGTTATGAAACTATAACTCCCAGAATCCTCCTTTTACTGTTATGAGAGTTACAAGAACAGGCAAGAAAGTGTGCATGCTGGGAGTTGTAATTCTACAGCAGCTGGAGTGCTGAAGGTTGCTGATCCCTGGGATAGGTGATCAATATCAGATCAGCAAGAGTATGACTCCAAGGTCTGTTGCTGATCTGCTGTTTGAATAGATCTCTGCGCTCACCGGAGTTCCTGTATGTGCTGCGGTCTCTTCACAACTTACCAAGCGCAGTGCCATAAATAATATAGTGGTTGTGCTTGGTATTGCAGCTCAGCTGCATTCACTTGGATAGGACCTAGCCCACGTGACCAATAGACTAGGAAGAGGCCTAAGCAGCAATCGGACCCCTGCCACTCTGCTATTTATGACCTATCCTGACCATAGGTCTTCAATATCAATTTCTCGGGTAACCTATTTAGCAACTTCACTGATCCCCTGCTGTTGCCATTCTGATGCCTATGGGGTCCCCACTGTTCTCCGCTTCTTGGTCCTGACTGATAAAACATAGACCTGGAAAGCATTGGAATGGCATCAGCAGGAGATCTCCATGCTGAGGTGGTCGCACATGCTCAGTTCCATCCTTTAACTGCCACCATCTACTGTTAGAAGCTGTAGCAGTCTCAGAGAGAGATGCAGTGAAAGGATACTCCCTCTGAGAAAGGATATTCCCCCAGAGAAAGAACACCCCCCCTTCCTGAGCTGCCAGCTTTAAATACAGTTGCAAGAAAAAGTATGTGAACCCTTTGGAATGATATGGATTTCTGCACAAATTGGTCATAAAATGTGATCTGATCTTCATATAAGTCGCAACAATAGACAATCACAGTCTGCTTAAACTAATAACACACAAAGAATTAAATGTTACCATGTTTTTATTGAACACACCATGTAAACATTCACAGTGCAGGTGGAAAAAGTATGTGAACCCTTGCATTTAATAACTGGTTGAACCTCCTTTGGCAGCAATATCTTTAACCAAACATTTCCTGTAGTTGCAGATCAGACGTGCACAACGGTCAGGAGTAATTCTTGACCATTCCTCTTTACAGAACTGTTTCAGTTCAGCAATATTCTTGGGATGTCTGGTGTGAATCGCTTTCTTGAGGTCATGCCACAGCATCTCAATCGGGTTGAGGTCAGGACTCTGACTGGGCCACTCCAGAAGGCATATTTTCTTCTGTTTAAGCCATTCTGTTGTTGATTTACTTCTATGCTTTGGGTCGTTGTCCTGTTGCAACACCCATCTTCTGTTGAGCTTCAGCTGGTGGACAGATGGCCTTAGGTTCTCCTGCAAAATGTCTTGATAAACTTGGCAATTCATTTTTCCTTCGATGATAGCAATCCGTCCAGGCCCTGACGCAGCAAAGAAGCCCCAAACCATGATGCCCCCACCACCATACTTCACAGTTGGGATGAGGTTTTGATGTTGGTGTGCTGTACCTCTTTTTCTCCACACATAGTGTTGTGTGTTTCTTCCAAACAACTAAACTTTGGTTTCATCTGTCCACAGAATATTTTGCCAGTACTGCTATGGAACATCCAGGTGCTCTTGTGCAAACTGTAAACATGCAGCATTTTTTTTGGACAGCAGTGGCTTCTTCTGTGGTATCCTCCCATGAAATCCATTCTTGTTTAGTGTTTTACGTATCGTAGATTCGCTAACAGGGATGTTAGCATATGACAGAGACTTTTGTAAGTCGTTAGCTGACACTCTAGGATTCTTCTTCACCTCATTGAGCAGTCTGTGCTGTGCTTTTGCAGTCATCTTTACAGGACGGCCACTCCTAGGGAGAGTAGTAGCAGTGCTGAACTTTCTCCATTTATAGACAATTTGTCTTACCGTGGACTGATGAACAGCAAGGCATTTGGAGATACTTTTATAACTCTTTCCAGCTTTATGTAAGTCAACAATTCTTAATCGTAGGTCTTCTGAGAGCTCTTTTGTGCGAGGCATCATTCACATCAGGCAATGCTTCTTGTGAAAAGCAAACCCAGAACTGGTGTGTGTTTTTTATAGGGCAGGGCAGCTGTAACCAACACCTCCAATCTCATCTCATTGATTGGACTGCAGTTGGCTGACACCTCACTCCAATTAGCTCTTGGAGATGTCATTAGTCTAGGGGTTCACATACTTTTTCCACCTGCACTGTGAATGTTTACATGGTGTGTTCAATAAAAACATGGTAACATTTAATTCTTTGTGTGTTATTAGTTTAAGCAGACTGTGATTGTCTATTGTTGTGACTTAGATGAAAATCAGATCACATTTTATGACCAATTTGTGCAGAAATCCATATCGTTCCAAAGGGTTCACATAATTTTTCTTGCAACTGTAAATGTAACAGAGCAACTGGAGCAATAAATGTGGAGATCTTTGGATCTAGGCAAGGTACAGGGCTGGTTCTAGCTTGGTTAGAGAATGTCATGTACAAACCGGATTCCAAAAAAGTTGGGACACTATACAAATCGTGAATAAAAACTGAATGCAATGATGTGGAGGTGCCAACTTCTAATATTTTATTCAGAATAGAACATAAATCACGGAACAAAAGTTTAAACTGAGAAAATGTACCATTTTAAGGGAAAAATATGTTGAATCAGAATTTCATGGTGTCAACAAATCCCCAAAAAGTTGGGACAAGGCCATTTTCACCACTGTGAATCTCCCCTTCTTCTTACAACACTCAACAGACGTCTGGGGACCGAGGAGACCAGTTTCTCAAGTTTAGAAATAGGAATGCTCTCCCATTCTTGTCTAATACAGGCCTCTAACTGTTCCATCGTCTTGGGCCTTCTTTGTTGCACCTTCCTCTTTATGATGCGCCAAATGTTTTCTATAGGTGAAAGATCTGGACTGCAGACTGGCCATTTCAGTACCCGGATCCTTCTCCTACGCAGCCATGATGTTGTGATTGATGCAGAATGTGGTCTGGCATTATCTTGTTGAAAAATGCAGGGTCTTCCCTGAAAGAGATGACGTCTGGATGGGAGCATATGTTGTTCTAGAACCTGAATATATTTTTCTGCATTGATGGTGCCTTTCCAGACATGCAAGCTGCCCATGCCACACGCACTCATGCAACCCCATACCATCAGAGATGCAGGCTTCTGAACTGAGCGTTGGTAACAACTTGGGTTGTCCTTGTCCTCTTTGGTCCGGATGACATGGCGTCCCAGATTTCCAAAAAGAACTTTGAATCGTGACTCGTCTGACCACAGAACAGTCTTCCATTTTGCCACACTCCATTTTAAATGATCCCTGGCCCAGTGAAAACGCCTGAGCTTGTGGATCTTGCTTAGAAATGGCTTCTTCTTTGCACTGTAGAGTTTCAGCTGGCAACGGCGGATGGCACGGTGGATTGTGTTTACTGACAATGGTTGCTGGAAGTATTCCTGAGCCCATTCTGTGATTTCCTTTACAGTAGCATTCCTGTTTGTGGTGCAGTGTCGTTTAAGGGCCCGGAGATCGGGCATACAGTATGGTTTTACGGCCTTGACCCTTACGCACAGAGATTGTTCCAGATTCTCTGAATCTTCGGATGATGTTATGCACAGTTGATGATGATAGATGCAAAGTTTTTGCAATTTTTCGCTGGGTAACACCTTTCTGATATTGCTCCACTATCTTTCTGCACAACATTGTGGGAATTGGTGATCCTCTACCCATCTTGGCTTCTGAGACACTGCCACTCTGAGAAGCTCTTTTTATACCCAATCATGTTGCCAATTGACCTAATTAGTGTTAATTGGTCTTCCAGCTCTTCGTTATGCTCAAATTTACTTTTTCCAGCCTCTTATTGCTACTTGTCCCAACTTTTTTGGGATTTGTTGACACCGTGAAATTTTGAATCAACATATTTTTCCTTTAAAATGATACATTTACTCGGATTAAACGTTTGATCTGTCATCTACGTTCTATTACAAATAAAATATTGACATTTGCCATCTCCACATCATTGCATTCAGTTTTTATTCACAATTTGTTTAGTGTCCCAACTTTTTTGGAATCCGGTTTGTACTATAGTGCATTCCGAAAGTCTTCAGACCCTTTAACTTTTTTCACATTTTATGTTGCAGGCTTGTGCTAAAATAGTACATACTTAAAGTAATAATGAAAGATAAGGTGTGAGTCATGCTAATCCAAAATCAAGTCACAGAGGATATGAAACATAAAACATAACTTTTAATGATTGCCAAAATTAAAATAAAAGGAAATATATTAAACCCTAGTTCAATATGTATTTAAATTGATAAGAGGTGCAAAAAAATGAAGGGAACACCCAGTCAGGTGTAAGACTTTTTCCCTATGGGATCCCTGACTACCCCTCAGCACAAAGATGCACCCTGGTGGTAGGTGCACTTCGTCCACGTACCTACCCTTAATTGACCCTAATATGCCCTACGTCTTCCTGACACGTTTCCCCCATTTTTGGGTTCTTCAGGTGATAATGAGTTATTGGGTATAGAATGATAAGCTCAAAGTATTAGTCACCATTAAATGAACCCAGATGAGAAAACTACCACATGCTGATAAATAAAAAAAAAATACACCTACAGGTAGAAAGTAATGACAATGTCAGAGGGATGATACCTATTAGATACAGACTAACATAAACCTGGTCCAGGGGACCACTCATGTGTAAGGCTAGGGCTGCGCGACACATAGGGCACAACTACACTGCAGCATGTGTCGTGCGACAGTAATGTCACACCAATGTCACTGGATAATTTTTAAAATGATAGTCTACTGTATGTTGTCGCACTGCGACCTGCGACATGCTGTGACTGCGATGAGACAGTCGCAGAAAATCCATTTTGGATGTTTTTTTTGTGACTGTTGTGTTGCAATCGCAGCATGTCGCAGTGCGATACAATAGACTATCATTATAAAAATTGTCGCGTGACATTGGTACGACAAATGTCATCTTGTAGCTCTAGCCTAATGGTAGAAGTTAGGATAAGGTAACTGCATGGCTGAACTGCACGGCTGGATGATGGTGGAGCTGGCCAATTAGCCCTCAGCTTCCTTTCATTTAACTAATGAAGACCGCACTATATAGTCGCCCTTTGCACGGCCATTAACAATGAAGACCAACTATATAGTGAGGTCTTCATTAGTTAAATGAAAGAAAGCGGCGGACTAATTGGCCAAAACTGTCTGGATCATGGCCGCTCAGTATGATCGTACCCTAATACAGTACCAGCTGAGGTTTACATCTACACAGTGTAGAAATCTTCCCACATGTCAATTGTTTGTGTGATTATTCTTCATGGATTTCAGAACCCTGGAAAGGCTAACATCTGGGTCAAAAGCATGTGGATTTTGCCAAGGACTCATCTTTTTGGAATCCACACAAAAAGCCTCAAAGAATTTACTGCCATATGCATGTGGCCTTATGGTTTGTGCTAGCTACAAAAAGGGTTTTCGAAAACAAAATTATAATTATTTTGCAGAAGCAAAAGTAGGTGAAATGTATCACGAGAGGCATTCTTGATGCCATGTTTCTGGCGTGTTTTTAAAGATATCAGGCAGGACACGAAAGCAAGTAAAAGAGGCACAAACAGATGTTAAAACTTACATACAAAAACACCCTTCAAATAGGCGCAACTTACAACTCCGTTCTGGCACACAGAGCATCATAGATTTTCTCCATATATGTCAGGTACAATAATAAAAATGTGGACAGTCAGAAATGTCCATTTTCCACTTGATTACAACAGAAAGAATTCTTATACAAGTCCTGTAAAAAATATTTAACGATCACATATTATATGGCATATATCATGCAATATCACTAGTTAGAAATTTGGGACAGGGTAGTTGAACAAAACCTGGATTCCAGGGTTAAAAAAAAAAATTAAAATTAAAAAAACTTTAATATAAAATGTTGATTTGACAGAGAATTCCGTTCTGATGCCGCTTTCTGGTCCATTGTGATGACTGAGAGGATTAGCCTTTGCCTCTCATTCAGTCCGGCTCACATGTTCCTGTAAGAGGTAGCAAAACCTGAGCGCAATTCACATTGTCGACTAGTACATCCATCATAGAGCTTCCTTTGTTTCCATTACAGTAGACTGGACACCGCAGGTATCTATGCCACAGTTTCTTTCTTTCTTTTTTTTTCTGATTCTGAAAATCTGACAAATTCTGCAATGCTGATGAGTGATGTGGCTTGTGCTGTAGTCACCAGGCCAAAGGCAACACAAAAGGGTTTTTCATATGGTATCGTCTGATAGACTTGTACCCAGTTCAGCTATGAAAGGGCAGATCGTTATCAGGTAAGCTGCATTTAGACAATCCAGAATACATGCAGATGTTTTATTTTTTTTCTCTAAAGCAATGATTTACTTATCCTACCCATAACAGAATATTAAATACAAAACATGGTTATATTTTGTATTTATGTTTCAAATAACTGTATTTGTTTTTTCAAATATTTAAAGAGAACCTGTCATTACAAAATGCAGGCAGCATGTTATAGAGCAAGAGGAGCTCAGCAGGTTGATATATAATTTTGTTGGGAAATATTCAGTAAACCTTGTCATTTATACATTTAAACCTAGTCTAGTTAGTGATTGACAGCTGATTGTATGTGACTAATCAGAGTAGGGGTGGGGGTAGTTCACATCAGCGTTATGAATTCCGTTATTTCTTTCTGTTATAACATGGTTATAATGGAAAAAAAACTAATTTGTAAGATGGAATTCAAAACGGAAATCCGTCTTATCTCCATTATTCAGGAGGTAAAAGAAAGTTCTGTCGACAGGGCTTTCTTTTCCATCCTGTATAACGGAAACTGGACGGATCCATAATGCCTGCCCATAGTCTTCTATTAAGATGAATCAAAACTGAATGCCTCTGAAGGTTTTCATTTTGAATTCCGTCTTATGAATTCCATTATTTTCCATTATAACCATTGTGAGATAGTGACAGATCTGAGGTGAGAGGCAAAGAAGGGGAGGATAGTGCGAGACACACCCCTATTCCACCACAGGTGAGACCAGCTGGAGGTGCTTGGGCTGGCATAAAGCACCTCCCAGGATGTCAGTCTAGGAGAAGGAGACAAAGTCTTTGTGAAACAGAGTCCTGCTGGAGGCTCTGTACGAGTGGTCTTAGTCGGGCTGGCTGAGGGGCCACGTGGCTAGCCGGAACATTTGGGGACGCCATGACACCTGGGCGCAAGGGTCACGAGGCCGGAGTCGGGAGGACTACTGGGCCACACTCCCCCATAAAGGTACTCAAACAAAACGGTACTGGACTTGAGACCATGTGTGAATGGTACTCTGTACAGCCAGGAGGCTGATGGACATTGGGCTGGGAAAGCCGCATGTTATAACCATGTGTGAACGATGCTTTAGCTGAGGTAGGGAAATTATTTATGTTTAGTGAGAGCCTAGACGGGCAGGTGTTCATTTGTATTGTTTTGTGTGTGCTGGTGTTAAAATAAATACACTGCTTGGACACGAGAATCTCTTGTCTGGCAAAGTATCGGTGAGAATGACCTGGGAAAAGAGCTAATCCCCCACACCAGGTTATAACGGAAAGCAATAACGGAATTCATAACACTGATGTGAATCGGACCTAACTAGGACTGCCCACATGACTCCTATGTATAGCAAGAGCATAAATTTAAATAAATGACACATTTTACTGAATCTATATAGTCATCTGCTCAACTCCTCCTGCTCTATAACCATAGTCAGGGACAGGCCAAGGTCATGGCAGGCAGTGGTCAGAGTATGTGCAAACTGGCCCTTTAAGAGCCGGGGAAGTGCTCTTTGGCAAGAATGAGAGAGGCTGAACCAGCCAGGACAGAGCCACCGTGGTGACCAGACCTGCCGGAAAAAGGAGGGGAACAGAAGGTGGGTCTGCCTGCCGGGACAGATGAGAAGAGCAGCCGGCACTGTAACATTTGGAATTGGAAATAAATATTCTCATCTATTAAATATTTTTATACTTTTACCAAAACTTAAAACAGTAAACTTTGATGCTGAAATGAAGACATGAAAAAAATCCATGTGTAAGAAGCTTCTACTCATTTCTGTCTCCTCTTTTTTTCTTCTAAAATGTCTCAGAAAAGTTGTGTTATTGTTATTATCACCAGGCACCAGCTATGATGTCTGTCGGCTTGTTGTCTTCTGTGTTCAAAGATACAACATGTAGCCTGTAGCCCGGAACTATCTAAATCCAACAGTCCTAGCATGTTTTCATTAAATCAGTAGCACCACATACCAGCTCTGGAAATTAAAAAGCTTTGATACGTTTAGAATGATGTGAGCCTGGTAAAACGAAATCTGCTCATGCAGGATATATAACTTACATTTTCTGACATACAAGTTGTTTATTCTCAACAATAAGTAATATCATAGTGGTTGGTGTAATAAAAGTCAGCCATGCATTTTTCATAGTTTTTATGTGCCCATGAAATGTCTCCTAACATTCAGGAAACCATGCCAAAGCCAAACGAAGCTACTGTAAGTATTGTCTACTCTTGTTGTCTCTACAAAGTTATCAAGCCCATAACCAAGACAAGGAAGAGAGTCAAGGCAGTATTCTTCTCTAAAGGGGTAATTTGGCTTCATACATTCATAGATTTGTTGCTTGACCACAGCGACTGTGCAGTTTCTATTGGTGTTATAGAATTTGAATTGAGTGGTGCATAGACATGACTAGTGTTGATCACAAATATTCAAATCGCAATTTTTTATCGCGAATATCGGCATTTCAAGAATTTGCAAAGTTGTAGAACATAGTGCTATATATTAGTTATCGGGAATATTATAGATTTTTTTTCATCAGTAACCTCCCTTCTTGCTTGTGGGCCAATAAGAAGGCTACAATATGTCAGAGCTTACCAACATCTGTAGCAACCAATAGGAAAGTTGCTTACCACTTACTATATAAGAAACTCCCCAGCAGCCACTTTGTGCAGTTTTTTGCAGTTCTGAGAGAGAGAGCAGTGTCATTGCTGTGCTCAGTGCTTTCATCTGGATCCTATTCCTTATCCAATTACATTAGATAGTTAGTTAGCTCATATATATATATAATACAGATAGTTAGTGGGATGTAGTCAGTGTAGGTTAGATAGTGATATAGTATAGCTGATAGGTTCCAGTGCAGGTTGTTAGGTAGTGTGATAGGAATTACTCTCTGCTGTCCATACATACATGCTACAGACATAGTGCTGTGATGTCATTACAATACTTAGGGCACCAATCAGTAATATCTACTCAGACCTGAAAAAATGTGAACTTGCATGTATTGTGCAAAAAATATGCGCATAATTAGTGCCAATTTGCGCAAATCGCAAAAATAATGACGAGATCACGAATTCTATAAATCGCACATTTATTGCGAATATTATGCAAAAAATTTCACGAAAACAAATATTGCTTATGCCGCTCATCACTAGACACTACAGTTTCATTCAAACTCCTTCAAGCCACAGTGGAGGGGATCAGAACTTTACATTCTAACAATCAGTAGGGATTACAGCAATTGGACTTCAACTGCTCTAACATGTATTACCCACTGAGTGGATAGGTGACAAATATTTTAGTCTAGGAAACCTCTTTAACCTTGCCATTCTGGCTATGTTGCCAATTCATGCCTCCCAAGAAGTTTTCTATCAGTGACAAGCAAGCAAAAGGTGACATGAGGTAACAAAGTAAAAAAAAAAAAACATAGATGGTCTTGGCCAACATAAAGTGGGCCACAATGTGTTTTTTTTTTTTTTTTTTTTAACAACCTGGCCTTTCTTCACAATGCTATATTTGGAGGAAAAAGAACAATGCACACCAACATCAAAACCTCATCTCAACCGTGATGCATGGTTGAAAGAGCATCAAGGTTTTGGGGCAACTTTGCTGCCTATGGGCCTAGATGCCTAGTGATTATTGAAGGAACAATGAATTCTAAAGTGTAGCAATAAACAGGGGAATATAAGTGCAGCTATCTTTGATCCCTTGCTGAAGACCGTTGGCTAATTTCAGAAGACTCAGAGCACACAAGTAAATCAGTGAAAGAATGGTTAAAAAAGATTTGTGTTTTGAATGGACAATCCAGATTATTGCCAACGATACAAGACATTAGAGATAATCTGTCCGTTTAAAGGTGGGACTTATTCTTCAGATAATAGATCGTTTGTGTGGTCTCCTAAATTATCATTTGTGGGCAGCAGATTGTGCTGTCTTAACAGCACTCTGCTGCCCATAAACAATGAATCCGTATGGGGGTGATTGATAGCATTAGCGATTGATCCACCCCATGCTGTGGAGAGGATTGATGCATGTAATTGCAGTAGTCACCTCCACTGACGAGTGCTTGCTTCCTGACAATCATCTGCTCCATCAAGCAGTGTAAAGGGGCGTTGAAATATGTATACCACTCAACTATTTGTATGCTATTCATTTACTTAGATTGTGTTTATCTATAATTGTGACAGATAGATAACATGCAGACCACATTGTATTAGTAATCAATGCAGAAATGCAGGTAATTCCAAAGGGTAAACTTACTTTTTCTTGCAACTTTTTCTGTCTACATGTTATAGTTTATGTTTCATCTGGACTCTGAATATTTACATCAGCATGTAATGTGCACAGAATGTTTTCTTCCTAGCTGATATATTGCAGACTGTGTGGAATAAATTTTGTGTAGGTGAGTTGAAAATTGAGCAATAAAACATCTTTCATACTCAGTAGCCTAGCCCAGATTTATATGTAAAAGTCCAGCTATAACATGTTTAGACTTGGTATGGCTGACAATTTCTGCTTCCAAACATGTTGATTACTCGGTATATTGTCCATGATCATCTCAATCAAAGGGCTTTATTCATGTTTAGATGTAGTGAAGGGATAGATAGAATTTTTGTAGACTGAAGAGACTAAGTAAGAAAGCTATTGAGCTAAGAAATTGATGGAGTCTGCAGGGGCATCGTTAGGTCAAAACATTCGGGGCTTGAGCCCCGGATGTTTTGTCCAGTGCCCCGAATGTTAGTGCCCCGAATGTTATTTGGCTATTCCAGGGCCCTTTAATATTGATTGGACCTGGGCAACCCACCACAGATCATCCCTTCACCCCCCTTGTACTTGTTCCGCTGATCCGCTACTTGCAGGAGGTCACGGGTCTCGCAGGATCACATGCCGCAGGACGGGATTGCGCACCGAAGTGACTGATCTCATGCCCGCGCAGCCCGCATGTAGCGGAACAAGTATAAGGGGGGTGGGGGTATGATCTGTGGGGTTGCCCAGGGTCCGCTCCCATCAATATTAAAGGGCCCAAGCAAAGATTTCTACAGTGGTGAGGAAATGAAACATAACAGATATTGGAAAGTTACCGAATGTTGTATTATATAATGACTTCAGTCTGCAATACTGCACTTCATTTGCGTAAACTAGAACAGCCCTTTAACCACCTCCGGACCGCTGTACGCACAGACGCGTCCTGGAGGTGGTTGATTCATTCCTCCTGGACGCGCCGGCGCGTCCTCTCGCGAGACGCGAGATTTCCTGTGAACGCGCGCACACAGGCGCGCGCGCTCACAGGAACGGAAGGTAAGAGAGTTGATCTCCAGCCTGCCAGCGGCGATCGTTCGCTGGCAGGCTGGAGATGTGTTTTTTTTAACCCCTAACAGGTATATTAGACGCTGTTTTGATAACAGCGTCTAATATACCTGCTACCTGGTCCTCTGGTGGTCCCATTTGTTTGGATCGACCACCAGAGGACACAGGTAGCTCAGTAAAGTCCCACCAAGCACCACTACACTACACTACACCCCCCCCCCGTCACTTATTAACCCCTTATTAGCCCCTGATCACCCCTGATCACCCCATATAGACTCCCTGATCACCCCCCTGTCATTGATTACCCCCCTGTCATTGATCAACCCCCTGTAAAGCTCCATTCAGATGTCCGCATGATTTTTACGGATCCACTGATAGATGGATCGGATCCGCAAAACGCATCCGGACGTCTGAATGAAGCCTTACAGGGGCATGATCAATGACTGTGGTTATCACCCCATATAGACTCCCTGATCACCCCCCTGTCATTGATCACCCCCCTGTCATTGATTACCCCCCTGTAAAGCTCCATTCAGACGTCCGCATGATTTTTACGGATCCACTGATAGATGGATCGGATCCGCAAAACGCATCCGGACGTCTGAATGAAGCCTTACAGGGGCATGATCAATGACTGTGGTGATCACCCCATATAGACTCCCTGATCACCCCCCTGTAAAGCTCCATTCAGATGTCCGCATGATTTTTACGGATCCACTGATAGATGGATCGGATCCGCAAAACGCATCCTGACGTCTGAATGAAGCCTTACAGGGGCATGATCAATGACTGTGGTTATCACCCCATATAGACTCCCTGATCACCCCCCTGTCATTGATCACCCCCCTGTCATTGATTACCCCCCTGTAAAGCTCCATTCAGACGTCCGCATGATTTTTACGGATCCACTGATAGATGGATCGGATCCGCAAAACGCATCCGGACGTCTGAATGAAGCCTTACAGGGGCATGATCAATGACTGTGGTTATCACCCCATATAGACTCCCTGATCACCCCCCTGTCATTGATTACCCCCCTGTAAAGCTCCATTCAGACGTCCGCATGATTTTTACGGATCCACTGATAGATGGATCGGATCCGCAAAACGCATCCGGACGTCTGAATGAAGCCTTACAGGGGCATGATCAATGACTGTGGTGATCACCCCATATAGACTCCCTGATCACCCCCCTGTCATTGATTACCCCCCTGTCATTGATCACCCCCCTGTAAAGCTCCATTCAGACGTCCGCATTATTTTTACGGATCCACTGATAGATGGATCGGATCCGCAAAACGCATCCGGACGTCTGAATGAAGCCTTACAGGGGCATGATCAATGACTGTGGTTATCACCCCATATAGACTCCCTGATCACCCCCCTGTCATTGATTACCCCCCTGTAAAGCTCCATTCAGACGTCCGCATGATTTTTACGGATCCACTGATAGATGGATCGGATCCGCAAAACGCATCCGGACGTCTGAATGAAGCCTTACAGGGGCATGATCAATGACTGTGGTGATCACCCCATATAGACTCCCTGATCACCCCCCTGTCATTGATTACCCCCGTCATTGATCACCCCCCTGTAAAGCTCCATTCAGACGTCCGCATGATTTTTACGGATCCACTGATAGATGGATCGGATCCGCAAAACGCATCCGGACGTCTGAATGAAGCCTTACACGGGCGTGATCAATGACTGTGGTTATCACCCCATATAGACTCCCTGATCACCCCCCTGTCATTGATCACCACCCCTGTCATTGATCACCCACCCTGTCATTGATCACCCCCCCTGTCATTGATCACCCCCCTGTCATTGATCACCCCCCTGTCATTGATCAACCCCCTGTCATTGATCAACCCCCCTGTCATTGATCACCCCCCTGTCATTGATCACCCCCCTGTCATTGATCACCCCCCTGTAAGGCTCCATTCAGACATTTTTTTGGCCCAAGTTAGCGGAATTATTATTTTTTTTTCTTACAAAGTCTCATATTCCACTAACTTGTGACAAAAAATAAAATCTCACATGAACTCCCCATACCCCTCACGGAATCCAAATGCGTAAAAATTTTTAGACATTTATATTCCAGACTTCTTCTCACGCTTTAGGGCCCCTAGAATGCAAGGGCAGTATAAATACCCCACATGTGACCCCATTTCGGAAAGAAGACACCCCCAGGTATTCCGTGAGGGGCATATTGAGTCCATGAAAGATTGAAATTTTTGTCCCAAGTTAGCGGAACGGGAGACTTTGTGAGAAAAAAATAAAAAATATCAATTTCCGCTAACTTGTGCCAAAAAAAATAAAATTCTATGAACTCGCCATGCCCCTCATTGAATACCTTGGGGTGTCTTCTTTCCAAAATGGGGTCACATGTGGGGTATTTATACTGCCCTGGCATTCTAGGTGCCCCAAAGCGTGAGAAGAAGTCTGGTATCCAAATGTCTAAAAATGCCCTCCTAAAAGGAATTTGGGCCCCTTTGCGCATCTAGGCTGCAAAAAAGTGTCACACATCTGGTATCGCCGTACTCAGGAGAAGTTGGGGAATGTGTTTTGGGGTGTCATTTTACATATACCCATGCTGGGTGAGAGAAATATCTTGGTCAAATGCCAACTTTGTATAAAAAAATGGGAAAAGTTGTCTTTTGCCAAGATATTTCTCTCACCCAGCATGGGTATATGTAAAATGACACCCCAAAACACATTCCCCAACTTCTCCCGAGTACGGAGATACCACATGTGTGACACTTTTTTGCAGCCTAGGTGGGCAAAGGGGCCCATATTCCAAAGAGCACCTTTCGGATTTCACTGGTCATTTACCTACTTACCACACATTAGGGCCCCTGGAAAATGCCAGGGCAGTATAACTACCCCACAAGTGACCCCATTTTGGAAAGAAGACACCCCAAGGTATTCCGTGAGGGGCATGGCGAGTTCCTAGAATTTTTTATTTTTTGTCACAAGTTAGTGGAAAATGATGATTTATTTATTTTTTTTTTCATACAAAGTCTCATATTCCACTAACTTGTGACAAAAAATAAAAACTTCCATGAACTCACTATGCCCATCAGCGAATACCTTGGGGTCTATTCTTTCCAAAATGGGGTCACTTGTGGGGTAGGTATAATGCCCTGGTATTTTAGGGGCCCAAATGTGTGGTAAGGAGTTTGAAATCAAATTCTGTAAAAAATGACGAGTGAAATCCGAAAGGTGCTCTTTGGAATATGGGCCCCTTTGCCCACCTAGGCTGCAAAAAAGTGTCACACATCTGGTATCTCCGTACTCAGGAGAAGTTGAGGAATGTGTTTTGGGGTGTCATTTTACATATACCCATGCTGGGTGAGATAAATATCTTGGTCAAATGCCAACTTTGTATAAAAAAATGGGAAAAGTTGTCTTTTGCCAAGATATTTCTCTCACCCAGCATGGGTATATGTAAAAAGACACCCCAAAACACATTCCCCAACTTCTCCTGAGTACGGAGATACCACATGTGTGGCACTTTTTTGCAGCCTAGGTGGGCAAAGGGGCCCATATTCCAAAGAGCACCTTTTGGATTTCACTGGTCATTTACCTACTTACCACACATTAGGGCCCCTGGAAAATGCCAGGGCAGTATAACTACCCCACAAGTGACCCCATTTTGGAAAGAAGACACCCCAAGGTATTCCGTGAGGGGCATGGCGAGTTCCTAGAATTTTTTATTTTTTGTCACAAGTTAGTGGAAAATGATGATTTTTTTTATATTTTTTTTTTTTCATACAAAGTCTCATATTCCACTAACTTGTGACAAAAAATAAAAACTTCCATGAACTCACTATGCCCATCAGCGAATACCTTGGGGTCTCTTCTTTCCAAAATGGGGTCACTTGTGGGGTAGTTATACTGCCCTGGCATTCTAGGGGCCCAAATGTGTGGTAAGGAGTTTGAAATCAAATTCTGTAAAAAATGACGAGTGAAATCCGAAAGGTGCTCTTTGGAATATGGGCCCCTTTGCCCACCTAGGCTGCAAAAAAGTGTCACACATCTGGTATCTCCGTATTCAGGAGAAGTTGGGGAATGTGTTTTGGGGTGTCTTTTTACATATACCCATGCTGGGTGAGAGAAATATCTTGGCAAAAGACAACTTTTCCCATTTTTTTATACAAAGTTGGCATTTGACCAAGATATTTATCTCACCCAGCATGGGTATATGTAAAATGACACCCCAAAACACATTCCCCAACTTCTACTGAATACGGAGATACCAGATGTGTGACACTTTTTTGCAGCCTAGGTGGGCAAAGGGGCCCACATTCCAAAGAGCACCTTTCGGATTTCACTGGTCAGTTTTTACAGAATTTGATTTCAAACTCCTTACCACACATTTGGGCCCCTAGAATGCCAGGGCAGTATAACTACCCCACAAGTGACCCCATTTTGGAAAGAAGAGACCCCAAGGTATTTCGTGATGGGCATAGTGAGTTCATGGAAGTTTTTATTTTTTGTCACAAGTTAGTGGAATATGAGACTTTGTAAGAAAAAAAAAAAAAAAAAAAAATCATCATTTTCCGCTAACTTGTGACAAAAAATAAAAAGTTCTATGAACTCACTATGCCCATCAGCGAATACCTTAGGGTGTGTACTTTCCGAAATGGGGTCATTTGTGGGGTGTTTGTACTGTCTGGGCATTGTAGAACCTCAGGAAACATGACAGGTGCTCAGAAAGTCAGAGCTGCTTCAAAAAGCGGAAATTCACATTTTTGTACCATAGTTTGTAAACGCTATAACTTTTACCCAAACCATTTTTTTTTTACCCAAACATTTTTTTTTTATCAAAGACATGTAGAACAATAAATTTAGAGCAAAATTTATATATGGATGTCATTTTTTTTGCAAAATTTTACAACTGAAAGTGAAAAATGTCATTTTTTTGCAAAAAAATCGTTAAATTTCGATTAATAACAAAAAAAGTAAAAATGTCAACAGCAATGAAATACCACCAAATGAAAGCTCTATTAGTGAGAAGAAAAGGAGGTAAAATTCATTTGGGTGGTAAGTTGCATGACCGAGCAATAAATGGTGAAAGTAGTGTAGGTCAGAAGTGTAAAAAGTGGCCTGGTCTTTCAGGGTGTTTAAGCACTGGGGGCTGAGGTGGTTAAGCATGTCTTTAATGTGCAAGTTCAACACAGTGGGCTTGTGCCCTGGATGTTTTCAGACCCTACCAACGCCCCTGGGTGTCTGTTTCCTTGCTTAAGAGTCTGTTCAGACTGGCTTTGTGGCTTCCATTTTTATAGAAGCCATTAGAGATGAGCGAATTTTTCAAAAATTCGATTTGCCGGCTCGCCAAATTTTTCGGGAAAAATTGGGTTTAATTCGAATAAATTTGCGGCAAATTACATTAAAAAACGGCTATTTCCTGGCTGCAGAGAGCCTTTATAGTGGTGTAGAACACTGTGTCTTGCAGTAACACGCATAGGGAGTCTGCTGTGGTAGTGAAATAATACTGTGTGTCCGTATGACATGCAGATGACAGGCGTCGCTCTTAGAATCACTGCATACTTCACTTATTAGGGCAATCATGGGGCCAAAACTGGCCAAATAACTCAAGTATAGAGTTGAGCGAACACCTGGATGTTCGGGTTCGACGAGTTCGGCCGAACTTTCGGGAAAATGTTCGGGTTCGGGATCCGAACTCGACCCGAACTTCATCCCGAACCCGAACCCCATAGAAGTCAATGGGGACCCGAACTTTTGGGCACTAAAAAGGCTGTAAAACACACCCGGAAAGGGCTAGAGGGCTGCAAAAGGCAGCAAAATGTAGTTAAATCCCCTGCAAACAAATGTAGATAGGGAAATGATGAGTTAACATAAAATAAATAAAAATTAAACAATATTAATTGGAGTGAGGTCCCATAGCACAGAATCAGGCTTCAAGTCACCCACCAATGGAGAAGGTCACTTACTATTATTTTGACCACAGCACCCAGACAAAGGAGAGAGGTCCCACAGCAGAGAACCAGGCATCATATCACCCACCACAGGAGTAGGCCACCATTTAGTTACTTTGACCCCTACACCCAGACGGAGGAGAGAGGTTACACAGCAGAGAATCAGGCATTTAGATCACCCACCACAGGAGTAGGCCACCATTGAATCAGACCCCGGCAACCATGTCAGATGGCACAAGCATAAGCTTTATATCAATCAGCACAGGAGAAGGCGACTTTGACAGACTTTGACCCCTACACCCGGACGGAGGAGAGAGGTTTCAAAGCAGAGAATCAGGCATTTAGATCACCCACCACAGGAGTAGGCCCCAATTTAATGGGACCCCGGCAACCATGTCAGATGGCACAACCATCAGCTTCATATCAATCAGCACAGGAGAAGGCGACTTTGAAAGACTTTGACCCCTACACCCAGACGGAGGAGAGAGGTTTCACAGCAGAGAATCAGGCATTTAGATCACCCACCACAGGAGTAGGCCCCCATTGAATCAGACCCTGGCAACCATGTCAGATGGCACAACCATCAGCTTTATATCAATCAGCACAGGAGAAGGCGACTTTGAAAGACTTTGACCCCTACACCCAGATGGAGGAGAGAGGTTTCACAGCAGAGAATCAGGCATCATATAAACCACCACAGGAGAAGCCACCATTTAGTTACTTTGACCCCTGCACCCAGGAAGAGGAGAGAGGCACCACAGCACATATTCTGGCATCATATCAGCCACCACAGGAGAAGCCACCATTGAGTTACTTTGACCCCCGCACCCAGGAAGAGGAGAGAGGCACCACAGCACATATTCTGGCATCATATCAGCCATCACAGGAGAAGCCACCATTGAGTTACTTTGACCCCCGCACCCAGGAAGAGGAGAGAGGCACCACAGCACATATTCTGGCATCATATCAGCCACCACAGGAGAAGCCACCATTGAGTTACTTTGACCCCTGCACCCAGGAAGAGGAGAGAGGCCCCACAGCACATATTCTGGCATCATATCAGCCACCACAGGAGAAGCCACCATTTAGTTACTTTGACCCCTTCACCCAAACAGAGGAGAGAGGTTCCACATCAGAGAATCGGGCATCATATCAACCACCACAGGAGTAGGCCACAATTTAATGGGACCCCGGCAACCATGTCAGATGGCACAACCATCAGCTTCATATCAATCAGCACAGGAGAAGGCGACTTTGAAAGACTTTGACCCCTACACCCAGACGGAGGAGAGAGGTTTCACAGCAGAGAATCAGGCATTTAGATCACCCACCACAGGAGTAGGCCCCCATTGAATCAGACCCTGGCAACCATGTCAGATGGCACAACCATCAGCTTTATATCAATCAGCACAGGAGAAGCCACCATTGAGTTACTTTGACCCCTGCACCCAGGAAGAGGAGAGAGGCACCACAGCACATATTCTGGCATCATATCAGCCACCACAGGAGAAGCCACCATTGAGTTACTTTGACCCCCGCACCCAGGAAGAGGAGAGAGGCACCACAGCACATATTCAGGCATCATATCACACACCACAGGAGAAGGCCTCTTTCAGTGATTTAGGCCTTTGGACCCAGACAGAGGAGAGAGGCACCACAGCACATATTCTGGCATCATATCAGCCACCACAGGAGAAGCCACCATTGAGTTACTTTGACCCCTGCACCCAGGAAGAGGAGAGAGGCCCCACAGCACATATTCTGGCATCATATCAGCCACCACAGGAGAAGCCACCATTTAGTTACTTTGACCCCTGCACCCAGGAAGAGGAGAGAGGCACCACAGCACATATTCTGGCATCATATCAGCCACCACAGGAGAAGCCACCATTGAGTTACTTTGACCCCTGCACCCAGGAAGAGGAGAGAGGCCCCACAGCACATATTCTGGCATCATATCAGCCACCACAGGAGAAGCCACCATTGAGTTACTTTGACCCCTGCACCCAGGAAGAGGAGAGAGGCCCCACAGCACATATTCTGGCATCATACTAACCACCACAGGAGAAGCCACCATTGAGTTACTTTGACCCCTGCACCCAGGAAGAGGAGAGAGGCCCCACAGCACATATTCTGGCATCATATCAGCCACCACAGGAGAAGCCACCATTGAGTTACTTTGACCCCCGCACCCAGGAAGAGGAGAGAGGCACCACAGCACATATTCTGGCATCATATCAGCCACCACAGGAGAAGCCACCATTGAGTTACTTTGACCCCCGCACCCAGGAAGAGGAGAGAGGCACCACAGCACATATTCAGGCATCATATCACACACCACAGGAGAAGGCCTCTTTCAGTGATTTAGGCCTTTGGACCCAGACAGAGGAGAGAGGCACCACAGCACATATTCTGGCATCATATCAGCCACCACAGGAGAAGCCACCATTGAGTTACTTTGACCCCTGCACCCAGGCAGAGGAGAGAGGCCCCACAGCACATATTCTGGCATCATATCAGCCACCACAGGAGAAGCCACCATTTAGTTACTTTGACCCCTGCACCCAGGAAGAGGAGAGAGGCACCACAGCACATATTCTGGCATCATATCAGCCACCACAGGAGAAGCCACCATTTAGTTACTTTGACCCCTTCACCCAAACAGAGGAGAGAGGTTCCACATCAGAGAATCAGGCATCATATCAACCACCACAGGAGTAGGCCACAATTTAGTTTATTTGACCCCTGCACCCAGGAAGAGGAGAGAGGCCCCACAGCACATATTCTGGCATCATATCACACACCACAGGAGAAGGCCTCTTTCAGTGATTTAGGCCTTTGGACCCAGACAGAGGAGAGAGGTCAGAGATTAGCTTCATATCCCCCAGCACAGCAGAAGACCGCTTTATTTGACTTAGGCCTCAGCACCCAGACAGAAGACAGAGGTAGCATGGCAGAGGTTATGGCTTCATGTCACCCGTTAGTTTAACCGGCCACTTTCATCTGGTTAGGCCCCGGCGCCCAGACAGAGAAGAGTTTCATTCAACTGTGGGTTTCATAAAATTTGTATCAAATAAAGAAGTGGCCCGTAGCACAACAAGACATGTTTTAGGCAGTTAATAAGGACTACTCTGCACAAGGGAGGGACAGGTCCTGTGGGATCCATGCCTGGTTCATCTTTATGAAGGTCAGCTTGTCCACGTTGGCTGTGGACAGGCGGCTGCGCTTGTCAGTAATGACGCCCCCTGCCGTGCTGAATACGCGTTCAGATAAAACGCTGGCCGCCGGGCAGGAAAGCACCTCCAAGGCATAACATGCTAACTCTGGCCACGTGGACAATTTCGAAACCCAGTAGTTGAATGGGGCCGAACCATCCGTCAGGATGTGGAGGGGTGTGCAGACATACTGTTCAACCATGTTAGTGAAATGCTGCCTCCTGCTAACACGTTCCGTATCAGGTGTCGGTGCAGATAGCTGTGGCGTGGAGACAAAACTTTTCCACATTTCTGCCATGCTAACCCTGCCCTCAGATGAGCTGGCCGTGACACAGCTGCGTTGGCGACCTCTTGCCACTCCTCTGCCTTCACCTTCCACCTGTTCCCCTGTGACATGTGGGAATGCTCTCAAGAGCGCCTCTATCAGCGTGCGCTTGTACTCGCGCATCTTACGGTCGCACTCCAGTTCAGGAATTAAAGTGGGCACATTGTCTTTATACCGGGGATCCAGCAGGGTGGCCACCCAGTAGTCTGCACACGTTAAAACGTGGGCAACTCTGCTGTCGTTGCGCAGGCATTGGAGCATATATTCGCTCATGTGGGCCAGGCTACCCATGGGTAAGGACAAGCTGTCCTCTGTGGGAGGCGTATCGTCATCGTCCACCGTATCCCCCCAGCCACGCACCAGTGATGGGCCTGGGCTGCCACCCCGCTGTGAACTTGCGTCATCCTCGTCCCCCTCCACCTCCTCCTCCTCATCCTCCTCGTCCTCCAGTACAGTGCCTTGGCTGGCGACTTGTGAACCTGTCCTCTGCTGCTTAAACAAACCTCCCTCTGAGCCACTTCGAACAGACTGGCCCGAAAGTGTTAGAAACGAGCCCTCATCCTCCTCCTCCTCCTCCACCTGGGCCACCTCCTCTAACATCATTGCCCTAAGTGTTTTCTCAAGGAGACATAGAAGTGGTATTGTAACGCTGATAACAGTGTCATCGCCACTGGCCATGTTGGTGGAGTACTCGAAACAGCGCAGCAGGGCACACAGGTCTCGCATGGAGGCCCAATCATTGGTGGTGAAGTGGTGCTGTTCGGCAGTACGACTGACGCGAGCGTGCTGCAGCTGAAACTCCACTATGGCCTGCTGCTGCTCGCACAGTCTCTCCAGCATGTGCAAGGTGGAGTTCCACCGGGTGGGCACGTCGCATATGAGGCGGTGAGCGGGAAGGCCGAAGTTCCGCTGTAGCGCAGACAGACGAGCAGCGGCAGGATGTGAACGGCGGAAGCGCGCACAGACGGCCCGCACTTTATGCAGCAGCTCTGACATGTTGGGGTAGTGGTGAATGAACCTCTGCACCACCAAGTTCAGCACATGCGCCAGGCAAGGGATGTGCGTCAAACCGGCTAGTCCCAGAGCTGCCACGAGATTTCGCCCATTATCGCATACCACCAGGCCTGGCTTGAGGCCCACCGGCAGAAACCACTCGTCGGTCTGTTGTTCAATACCCCGCCACAACTCCTTTGCGCTGTGGGGCCTGTCCCCCAAACATATGAGTTTCAGAATGGCCTGCTGACGTTTACCCCGGGCTGTGCTGAAGTTGGTGGTGAAGGTGTGTGGCTGACCGGATGAGCTGGTGGAAGCAGTGGAGGAGGAAGCCGAGTAGGAGGAGGAGGCTACAGGAGGCAGAGAATGATGCCCTGCGATCCTAGGGGGCGGAAGGACGTGCGCCAAGGAACTGTCCGCCGGGGGCCCAGCCGCCACTACATTCATCCAGTGTGCAGTTAGTGAGATATAGCGTCCCTGGCCGTGCTTACTGGTCCACGTATCTGTGGTTAGGTGGACCTTGCCACAAATGGCGTTGCGCAGTGCACACTTGATTTTATCGGACACTTGCATGTGCAGGGAAGGCACGGCTGTCTTGGAGAAGTAGTGGCGGCTGGGAACCACATACTGCGGGACAGCCATGGCCATCAGCTGTTTGAAGCTGTCTGTGTCCACCAGCCGGAATGACAGCATTTCAAAGGCCAGCAGTTTAGAAATGCTGGCGTTCAGGCCAAGGGCTCGAGGGTGACTCGGGGGGAATTTGCGCTTCCTCTCTAAGGTTTGAGATATTGAGAGCTGAACGCTGCTGTGTGATATAGTGGAGACGCTAGTTGACGGTGGCGGTGGTGGTGGTGTCGGTGGCACATCCTCTGTTTGCTGCTCGGCAGGTGGCAACATTCCTCTCGAGGCGGAAGCCGAGGCAGCAGCGGTAGAGGGAGCAGGGGGAGCCTCAGCGAGTGCCTGGTTTTTAAGGTGTGTATCCCACTGCAGTTCATGCTTTGCATGTAGATGCCTGGTCATGCAGGTTGTGCTGAGGTTCAGAACGTTAATGCCTCGCCTCAGGCTCTGATGGCAGAGCGTGCAAGTCACTCGGGTCTTGTCGGTAGGACATTGTTTAAAGAAGTGCCATGCCAGGGAACTCTTTGAAGCTGCCTTTGTGGGGCTGGGTCCCTGTTGGCGATGTCCAGTAGCAGGCGAACTCTGGGGGCGGCGGCTCGTCTGCTTTGGCCCCCTGCTCCCTCTTTGGCTTCGCTGTTGTCTCGGTCTCACCACTACCTCTTCCTCTGAACTGTGAAAGTCATCGCCACGACCTTCAGTCCATGTGGGGTCTAAGACCTCATCGTCCTCTGCATCGTCTTCCACCCAGTCTCCCTCCCTGACCTCCTCCTGTTCAGTCTGCACACTGCAAAAAGACGCGGCAGTGGGCACCTGTGTTTCGTCATCATCAGAGAGTCGGTGACTCTGCTGTGGTGGTATTCCCATGTCCTCTTCATCTGGAGACATAAGTGGTTGTGCGTCAGTGCATGGTATGTCTTCCTCCACTGGGGAAGGGCTAGGTGGACGCCCCTGGGAAACCCTGGAAGCAGAGTCTTCAAACAGAAGAAGAGACTGCTGCATAACTTGTGGCTCAGACCGTTTCCCTGATATGCTTGGGGGTGATGTGACAGACTGATGGGCTTGGTTTTCAGGTGCCACCTGTGCGCTTTCCGCAGAAGACTGGGTGGAAGACCATGTGGTGAACGTGCTGGAAGCACTGTCGGCCACCCAATCGATTAATGCCTGTACCTGCTCAGGCCTTACCATCCTAAGAGCGGCATTGTGCCCCACGAGATATTGCGGTACATTCTGCCGGCTAGTTGAGGGAGTTCGTTCCCTACTGTGTGCGCCTGGGGCCGAACGGCCACGTCCTCTACCAGCAACAGAGGCTCCACGGACACCACCACGACCGCTTCCTCGTCCCTTAATAGTATTTTTCTTCATTGTTGCGATTCAACTCGCACCACAATGAAATATATTATTTTTTATAAGCAAAATCCCCTCACTGGAATACTTTCAGTCTTTTGACTGTATGGATTACAGATGGAATGACTGTTATATGTGAGTACCGCTTTCTTTGACAGATTCTAGTATGGGTACATATATGTTTTCCCAACCCCAGCACATTAGTTTGCTAATTCCAGATGTATGAAACGCAGGCCTAACTGTATCTAGTATATTGAACGCCAGATAAACTAACTTGGCCTTTTTTAAATAAAATAAAAATTCCCTCACTGGAATACTTTCAGTCTTTTGACTGTATGGATTACAGATGGAATGACTGTTATATGTGAGTACCGCTTTCTTTGACAGATTCTAGTATGGGTACATACAGTATATGTTTTCCCAACCCCAGCACATTAGTTTGCTAATTCCAGATGTATGAAACGCAGGCCTAACTGTATCTAGTATATTGAACGCCAGATAAACTAACTTGGCCTTTTTTAAATAAAAAAAAAATTCCCTCACTGGAATACTTTCAGTCTTTTGACTGTATGGATTACAGATGGAATGACTGTTATATGTGAGTACCGCTTTCTTTGACAGATTTTAGTATGGGTACATATATGTTTTCCCAACCCCAGCACATTAGTTTGCTAATTCCAGATGTATGAAACGCAGGCCTAACTGTATCTAGTATATTGAACGCCAGATAAACTAACTTGGCCTTTTTTAAATAAAAAAAATTCCCTCACTGGAATACTTTCAGTCTTTTGACTGTATGGATTACAGATGGAATGACTGTTATATGTGAGTACCGCTTTCTTTGACAGATTCTAGTATGGGTACATATATGTTTTCCCAACCCCAGCACATTAGTTTGCTAATTCTAGATGTATGAAACGCAGGCCTAACTGTATCTAGTATATTGAACGCCAGATAAACTAACTTGGCCTTTTTTAAATAAAAAAAAAATTCCCTCACTGGAATACTTTCAGTCTTTTGACTGTATGGATTACAGATGGAATGACTGTTATATGTGAGTACCGCTTTCTTTGACAGATTCTAGTATGGGTACATATATGTTTTCCCAACCCCAGCACATTAGTTTGCTAATTCCAGATGTATGAAACGCAGGCCTAACTGTATCTAGTATATTGAACGCCAGATAAACTAACTTGGCCTTTTTTAAATAAAAAAAATTCCCTCACTGGAATACTTTCAGTCTTTTGACTGTATGGATTACAGATGGAATGACTGTTATATGTGAGTACCGCTTTCTTTGACAGATTCTAGTATGGGTACATATATGTTTTCCCAACCCCAGCACATTAGTTTGCTAATTCCAGATGTATGAAACGCAGGCCTAACTGTATCTAGTATATTGAACGCCAGATAAACTAACTTGGCCTTTTTTAAATAAAAAAAATTCCCTCACTGGAATACTTTCAGTCTTTTGACTGTATGGATTACAGATGGAATGACTGTTATATGTGAGTACCGCTTTCTTTGACAGATTCTAGTATGGGTACATATATGTTTTCCCAACCCCAGCACATTAGTTTGCTAATTCCAGATGTATGAAACGCAGGCCTAACTGTATCTAGTATATTGAACGCCAGATAAACTAACTTGGCCTTTTTTAAATAAAAAAAATTCCCTCACTGGAATACTTTCAGTCTTTTGACTGTATGGATTACAGATGGAATGACTGTTATATGTGAGTACCGCTTTCTTTGACAGATTCTAGTATGGGTACATATATGTTTTCCCAACCCCAGCACATTAGTTTGCTAATTCCAGATGTATGAAACGCAGGCCTAACTGTATCTAGTATATTGAACGCCAGATAAACTAACTTGGCCTTTTTTAAATAAAAAAAAAATCCCCTCACTGGAATACTTTCAGTCTTTTGACTGTATGGATTACAGATGGAATGACTGTTATATGTGAGTACTGCTTTCTTTGACAGATTCTAGTATGGGTACATATATGTTTTCCCAACCCCAGCACATTAGTTTGCTAATTCCAGATGTATGAAACGCAGGCCTAACTGTATCTAGTATATTGAACGCCAGATAAACTAACTTGGCCTTTTTTAAATAAAAAAAATCCCCTCACTGGAATACTTTCAGTCTTTTGACTGTATGGATTACAGATGGAATGACTGTTATATGTGAGTACCGCTTTCTTTGACAGATTCTAGTATGGGTACATATATGTTTTCCCAACCCCAGCACATTAGTTTGCTAATTCCAGATGTATGAAACGCAGGCCTAACTGTATCTAGTATATTGAACGCCAGATAAACTAACTTGGCCTTTTTTAAATAAAAAAAATTCCCTCACTGGAATACTTTCAGTCTTTTGACTGTATGGATTACAGATGGAATGACTGTTATATGTGAGTACCGCTTTCTTTGACAGATTCTAGTATGGGTACATATATGTTTTCCCAACCCCAGCACATTAGTTTGCTAATTCCAGATGTATGAAACGCAGGCCTAACTGTATCTAGTATATTGAACGCCAGATAAACTAACTTGGCCTTTTTTAAATAAAAAAAAAATTCCCTCACTGGAATACTTTATGTCTTTTCACTGTATGGATTACAGGTGGACTGGTATTAGTAGGGGTGACACAAGCACACCCAAGTCCCTGATGTAGGATTTCTATGGCACAGACCACTATTACAAGTGATTAATGGACGTTGGGAGAGATTGTGCTGCAGCACTAGTCCCAAGATGGCCGCCGCCTATCAGCCCAGTAACATGTGCCACAAAATGGTCTGCACAACCTTTAAAAAAAATAGCCTTGGACTGTGCTGCTAAATCGCTATTGGTCTGAATCCCAGGTGTAGATGTCTGACTTGTTTGGAGCTTTGGAATGCACACTGTGGCAGCTTCTGCTGCAGCACTACAAGTCGCAAAATGGCGGCCGGCGGTCAGCCCAGGTACATGTGGATGGAAAAATCACTCTGGCCACTCTAAAAATAGCCAATCCCTATCAAAAAAGCAGCTCAGCTGCAGTTGTTCAGATGAATCACAGGTGGAGGAGAGAAATTTGCTTCCAGTTATTCAATTATCCCTGCCTATTCTCGCCCTAGCATCAGCTGCGTCTATCCCTGTTCTATTCACATCGGGAGTGAGCACGTCCCGACGTGCGCACAAGCTTATAAAGAGGCTGAGTCACATGCTGCACTTGGCCAATCACAGCCTTGCCAATAGTAGGCATGGCTGCGATGGCATCTTAGGGCAAGTAGTATGATGCATGTTGATTGGCTGCTTTGCAGCCTTTCAAAATGCGCCAAAATACATGCCGAACGACGAACCCGAACCCGAACTTTTACGAAAAAGTTCGGGTTCGGGTCCGTGTCACGAACACCCCAAAATTCGGTACGGACCCGAACTATGCTCGAACTGTTCGCTCAACACTACTCAAGTATCAACTCAGCCTTACAGGTCAATGTTAGCGTCAAGAAGAAGCGCATTCCTTTTACACCCTCGTCAGCTGATTCCACATAGATGTCTACAGAACCTGTTCTATTAAACGCTTATACAAGTAGAGCCCCCGACAGAGTGGAGAGGGTGTCAGCAGTAAGTTTGTGTTGACATCACTGATTAATTTTCCCAATTCTCTGATCCATCAGAACAATTACCCAGAAAAAACGGATCCTGTCTGTGGAGCATACGCCTTCACTCGTTCAGCATTTGCTTAATAATCCATCAGTATTGCTAAATGCAAAAAAAAAAACGGGAGTGGATCTAAAACAGAGATGACATGTGAATGGAATATTTGCATGCCTTCTGTGTTTTGTACCCACTCCTGCTTTTGGCTACCAAATCATAAGCCAATTCTGATGGGACCATACAGGCCTCACAGCTGCTACACAGACAGGATCCATTGTGCGTCTCATTTTTTCTTCCTTCTGACAGATCAGAAGAAGGGTCAGATAAATGATGATGTCAGCCAGGCCAAAAGCCAAAATAGTGAACCAGTCATGAAGTGGGGAGGGTGGGAACAGCATGAGAAGTCCACAGAGTGGACCTATGATATAGTGGTGAGGTGGAAGCAGCATGAGGAGACCACAGAGTGGCCCAATGACAGGGTCTGGAGGTGGCGGCAGCATCAGGATGCCACAGATTGGCAAGGTGACATACTGTGGAATTGGGTGGCAATACCAGTACCCACTGAAGATGTTGGGTGAAAGAAGGAGCAGTTGGCATCAGATGTGTGGCATCAGGCGGGTAACAGCATCAGAATAGTAGCTGAGGCAGTTAGCCAGAAGAAACCTGTCTCTTTTGTCAAATTGTTGGTGTGGCACCATGGATGATCTAGTCTGATATATCAGGCATTGGTGTGTGGAAATCCTGGCTGATCCACGCCTGATTCATCTTGATACAGTGTCCCACTATGTGCAATATGTGGGCACTTTAAACTCTTGCTAAATGTCATATCAAATGTATTGTGGTATCATGTTGTAATTCCCTTTAACAGGCTGGCAGTGTCATTTACCTTTATTCGCCCCTAGGTGGTGCTTGCACCACTTATATATAAATATATATATATGTATAGCTCAGGGGGTGTGTAAAGATAGTGTGTCCAATGCTAATGAAGAGATTAGGAAGTTAATGGAGGAGGTGGAAATTTGTATTTCCACCGAAATAATAAAAAAAAGATTTTACTGTATATAAGTGCAGTGCTTAATGCTGAATACAAGATTTTTTATCCACTGAAATAATTCAAAAAAGATTTTACACAAGATTTTACCACATATAACAGCATCGCTGAATACAAACTCCTGGGAAGGTCATGGAGCGTCCCGGTCATCCGGCATCTTTTCGCTCCGCTGAAGGATTATTTTGAAAGTGTGTTGAAGCCACACGGAGATTTAACCTCATATAACCACAGCGATGACTGCCGAATAAATTTTGTTCTTCGACCGAAATACTTCAATAAAGATTTTACCACATATAACCGCCGCACTGACTGCTACGACTGTAGCTTCCGTGAATCCCTGCACCACTACTTCTCGGATAGGTAGACTGCTGCGAAGCAAGTGCTCTACCCCAGGCACGTTTGGCTCCCGACCTCCCACTGCTTCCACCCTGCTGAATCCCAGCCATGCTTTCAACACATATAACCGCCAATGTGAACTGAGAATATATTTTTCTGTTTCTACTGAAATAGGGCACTAAACGTTTTCAACACATATAACCGCCGCTGACGGAAACTGAGAATGCATTTTTCTGCTTCTACTGAAATAGGCCACTAAACGCTTTCAACACATCTAACTTCCGTGACGTGAACTGAGAATCCTTCATGTGATTCGTAACCAATAAGCGCAAGGAAATTTGCATTCGTTGCTAATCAAAGTTTTCTTGAAATTCGGATCGAATTCCACTTCATCAGCTTCGACTTGCTCATTTCGAGCAGAGGTTAAAAGGGTTATCCCAGGATTAATCAGATGTCATATAGTACATGACAATGTCTTTCTAAGGCTACTTTCACACTGGCGTTTTGGCTCAAAAGCGGTCCAAAACGGATCAGTTTTGCCCTAATGCATTCTGAATGGAAAAGGATCCGCTCAGAATGCATCAGTTTGCCTCCGATCAGTCTCCATTCCGCTCTGGAGGCAGACACCAAAACGCTGCTTGCAGTGTTTTGCTGTCCGCTTGACGATCAGTCCTGGCACACAATGTAAGTCAATGGGGACTGATCCGTTTTCTCTGACACAATCTGGCACAATAGAAAACGGATCCGTCTCCCATTGACTTTCAATGGAGTTCATGACTGATCCGTCTTGTCTATGTTACAAATTAAAATGGAATCGTTCATGATGGATGCATGCGGTTGTATTATTGTAACGGATCCGTTTTTGCGGATCTATGACGGATCCGCCCAAAACGCAAGTGTGAAAGTAGCCACAAAGCTAAAACCAGCCCTTTATCTCACATGGCTCTAGAGATCTCCCCATTCATTTTCTACAGACTGCCAGCTTAAGGGTGTGTCCTTTCTTGGTGGGGGGAGGTCTTTTCTGTCAAATCTTTTTCACTATTTTAGCTGAGTTGTGTGCCCTCATTGCTCCAGATCTCTCCCTATAAGCCTCATGCAAACAGCCGTTGCCCGGCAATGGCCATATTGCGGCCTGCACACAGCGGGTCCGCAATATGCGGCCATCAGCCGCGTGCTCCCCGCATCGCGGATGCGGACCCATTCACTTGAACAGAGGTACGGAACCCCATGGAAGCACTACGAAGTGCTTCTGTGGTGTTTCTGTCCATGCCTCAGCACCGCAAAAAAATAGAACATGTTCTATATTTTTGCAGTGCGGACGGATCACGGACCCATTCAAGTTGAATGGGTCTCGATCCGTCCCGGCCGCCGCACGGACATTGCACGGAACGGCCGCACAACAGCTGTGTGCATGAGGCCTAACTGTCACAGCTTCTAATCAAACAGGACTGGTGGCAGTTGAAGGACCGAACTGAGCATGTGCGTCCACCTCAGTGAGCTGGAGAACTAAAGAAAAGAACAGCAGGTGGCGCTATACGGATACATTTTATTGAATAACTCAGTGATAATACTACATTTTTAATTACATGCAATTAAAAAAGTATACAGATCCAGGTGCTAGTTTAAAAAATGTAGACTATTTTTCATTGGACAACACCTTTATTAAAAAGTTGATACAAATGTTTCTAGAAAAACCCAATTCTGACCCATGCTATATTCATTAGAAGGTCGCGCTTTTCAGCTTCTGATGAGATCTGCAGTGCTGTTAAGCCAAGGTATGTACCAGGAGAGGTTGCCCCATCGCCATGCTGCTATCGATTCCTTCCTTCACATTGTGCACTGAAAAAACTGCCCTCCCTTGGATGTCACATCTTTCTATATTTTTAATTAACTTTCCAGTTTTAAAGAAAATGGCAATAACTAATAGTTCTTCTCAACTAAATGGACCATTCACATGATAAAAATTTTCGTGTGGATTTCAGTATGCATTCTGTGCCATAATCCATGTACAGTCAGCATCCTATGCATGTGAACAGGGTTTCCACAAACCCTTTTTCATGAATAAGAAAATCTCTGGCCAAAAGTCACTTAATTTGAGTGGAAAATGCTATAATTTTTTGCCTAATCCTTGTGTGGATTGGCAGCACTGTGAACTGCGGCATTTCCAAGGCAGAAATCTTGGAGAATGTCTTGGATTTTTCCCTAAAAAAATGCATTTTAGCCAATCATAGGAGCCCAAAGGGGGAAATTTAGGCTTAAAATAAAATGTCTGGTTTAATTGGTTTCTAACTATACTGAAATAATTCCAGAGAAATGAGAAACCATTTCCTATAATGTACCTTGAGTGTTAGGCAGGTTTCAGATTGTGAGAACTGTGGCACAGAAGAAGGCGATATTGTAAATTGAGGTCTATAAACTGTCAGCCAAAATTGCAAAATGCACAAGGAAACCTGCGTTCACTTTACTGTCAATTGAGCTTGCAATGTGCTTGCATTAATGAATCTATGAAGGTATCTGTTGACTGTCTGCATGACATGCTTAGGAATTAAATTCAAAGGGGAAACATATTGGAGGAGACTGCTAGAGTTTCACTGGCGCATGGAGCCTGCAGCTTAATGAAAAATTATGTTTATTCCCCACAATGAAATGCACTGAAAAAAATTCAGCAACACAACATGGGTTCTCCCAAGGGACCCAAAGATCTTTTCTTTAGAGCCGAGCATTTGGTGAATATATTTGGCTTTATTGAATTATAATACATCTAGAAATACATGAAGATTAAAACAGATATGGAGAACTGCTTGTGTGCGCTGAAAAACCTATAGGTGGGATACCCTCGCCTATCAATGCATAATTCTAACTTGACATCAGACCTGGAGAAATGCAGCACATGGGAAGCTCTGATACTTTAATTCACATATATTTCTATAAACATTTCTGGAAGTCCTCAGAGTTGAGATACGTGAGATAATGTATTGATCATGAGGACAGGCATGTCATATTTGTAACCGTTAAGCTCTGTTCACACTGTGCTTAAGCCTTCTGTCAGATCTATACTTTGGGAGGATTTCCCAATGCATACCTTTGAGGGATGGCTGCAATAAATGATGAGCGAAGTTTTATAGAATTAGATTTTGCCGATTTGCCGATGTTTGCCAAGAAATTTGATTTGTTACAAAAGAATTTGTCACAAATCGTTATGAATCAGGTATACCTATATGTCAATGGTGGCTGAGAAAATGTATGGAGTGGGCTGCTGCAGTGACCCCGCTCCATACGCGACATGTGCCAGATGTATCATACAGCCGACACCTGGCCGCAATAACGGGGAATGGCGATCTCACCGAACCCCATCATTTAACATTTCAGATGCCACAATCAACGCCAATCATGGCATCTGTGGGTTAAGGCAGAGGGATGCTGCTCCCTCTGCCTTCCAATTGGAGCCCCCACAGTTAAATCGCTGGTGTCACGCTTCGGTGTGGGAGGGAAACACCACACCGAGCATAAGAGGTAAAGGGGGAACGGGGAATCAGGCCTGAGAACTAGGGAAGGAAGATGGACACCTCCAAGTAAAACCCTAACACAAATCCTAACTGTCTACCAGTATGAACAGACCCCAGAGGTAGGTGTGTTCATACGCAGGAATACCTAGAGTCCTATCTAGCCCTATAGGACCCTGGTAATAATGGCAGGGACTAGACTACCTTTTCCTCCAAAAGGAAGGACAAACAGGAGTCTCCTACAGGCCTAATGCAAACAATAAGGAAATGCAACACACAGAACCCAAACAAAATACAAAAGGGAAAAGAAAGACTTAATTTCAAAGGGGCTATGGAAGCACCAGGAACTCCGCCAAGATCCACACACCAGCTTTCCACAACTGAAACTGAAGCTTTAAACCACACAGCACTGTGGGACAAGCAACAATAAATAAGAAAGGTTAAATGACCACATTAGCAACATCTGAGGCAAGGCGTGTGACCATTACCAAAAACAGCACAGACGCCTTTTGATCCATAGGGAAAACCTGTGAGATCAAACCATGTG